>NC_053022.1:383840171-384024702 GCF_003073215.2 Triticum urartu | reverse complement strand
GTAGTTTACCTCAGACCTACGGGTCCATAGTTAGTAGCTAGATGGCTTCTTCTCTCTTTTTGGATCTCAATACAATGTTCTCCCCCTCTCTTGTGGAGATTTATTCGATGTAATCTTCTTTTTGCGGTGTGTTTGTTGAGACCGATGAATTGTGGGTTTATGATCAAGTCTACCTATGAATAATATTTGAATCTTCTCTGAATTCTTTTATGTATGATTGGTTATCTTTGCAAGTCTCTTCGAATTATTAGTTTGGTTTGGCCTACTAGATTGATCTTTCTTGCAATGGGAGAAGTGCTTAGCTTTGGGTTCAATCTTGCGGTGTCCTTTCCCAGTGACAGTAGGGGCAACAAGGCACGTATTGTATTGTTGCCATCAAGGATAACAAGATGGGGTTTTCTTCATATTGCATGAGTCTATCCCTCTACATCATGTCATCTTGCTTAAGGCGTTACTCTGTTTTTAACTTAATACTCTAGATGCATGCTGGATAGCGGTCGATGAGTGGAGTAATAGTAGTAGATGCAGGCAGGAGTCGGTCTACTTGTGTCGGACGTGATGCCTATATACATGATCATACCTAGATATTCTCATAACTATGCTCAATTCTGTCAATTGCTCAACAATAATTTGTTCACCCACCGTAGAATAATTTTGCTCTCAAGAGAAGCCACTAGTGAAACCTATGGCCCCCGAGTCTATCTTTATCATATTAATCTCCTACTACTTAGTTATTTCCTTTGCTATTTACTTTGGCTTCATTTTACTTTGCATCTCTATCATAAAAATACCAAAAATATTATCTTATCATATCTATCAGATATCACTCTCGTAAGTGGCCTTATAGGGATTGACAACCCCTATTTGCGTTGGTTGCAAGGATTTATTTTTTTTGTGCAGGTGTGAGGGACCCGCGCATAGCCCCCTACTGGATTGATACCTTGGTTCTCAAAAACTGAAGGAAATACTTACGCTACTTTGATGCATCATCCCTTCCTCTTCGGGGAAAACCAATGAAGTGCTCAACAGGTAGCAAGAAGGATTTCTGACGCCGTTGCCGGGGAGGTCTACGCAAAAGTCAACATACCAAGTACCCATCACATACCCTTATCTCCCGCATTACATTATTTGCCATTTGCCTCTCGTTTTCCTCTCCCCCACTTTACCCTTGCCGTTTTATTCGCCCTCTCTCTCTCTATCCTCCCTCTCTTTCCCGTTTGCCTCTTTTTGCCCGCTTGCTTTTTGTTTGCTTGTGTGTTAGTTTGCTTGCTTGTCACGATGGCTCAAGATAATACTAAATTGTGTGACTTCACCAATACCAACAACAATGATTTTATTAGCACTCTATTGCTCCTCTTACCGATGCTGAATCTTGTGAAATTAATGCTGCTTTGCTGAATCTTGTCATGAAAGATCCGTTTTCCGGCCTTCCTAGTGAAGATGCCGCTACCCATCTAAATAGCTTCATTGATTTGTGTGACATGCAAAAGAAGAAAGATGTGGATAATGATATTGTTAAATTGAAGCTATTTCCTTTTTCGCTTAGAGATCGTGCTAAAGCTTGGTTTTCGTCTTTGCCTAAAAATAGTATTGATTCATGGAACAAGTGCAAAGATGCTTTTATCTCTAAGTATTTTCCTCCTGCTAAACTCATCTATCTTAGAAACGATATTATGAACTTTAAGCAGCTTGATCATGAACATGTTGCACAAGCTTTGGAGAGAATGAAATTAATGATACATAATTACCCTACTAATGGTTTAAATTTATGGATGATTGTTCAGAATTTTTATGCCGGATTGAATTTTGCTTCTAGAAATCTTTTAGATTCGGCGGCGGGAGGCACTTTTATGGAAATCACTTTAGGAGAAGCTACTAAACTCCTAGATAATATTATGGTTAATTATTCTCAATGGCATACTAAAAGATCTACTAATAAAAAGGTGCATGCGATAGAAGAAATTAATGTTTTGAGTGGAAAGATGGATGAACTTATGAAATTATTTGCTAATAAGAGTGTTTCTTATGATCCTAATGATATGCCCTTGTCTAGTTTGATTGAGAATAATAATGAATCTATGGATGTGAATTTTGTTGGTAGGAACAATTTTGGTAACAACGCGTATAGAGGAAATTTTAATCCCAGGCCTTATCCTGGTAATCCCTCTAATAATTATGGTAATTCCTACAACAATTCTTATGGAAATTATAATAAGATGCCCTCTGATTTTGAATCTAATATTAAAGAATTTATTACTTCTCAAAAGAATTTTAATGCTATGATTGAAGAAAAATTGCTTAAGATTGATGATTTGGCTAGGAACGTTGATAGAATTTCTCTTGATGTTGATTCTTTGAAACTTACATCTATTCCACCTAAGCATGATATCAATGAGTCTCTCAAAGCCATGAGAATTTCCATTGATGAGTGCAAAGAAAGAACCGCTAGGATGCATGCTAAGAAAGATGCCTTTATAAGAGCGTGTTCTTCTAGTTCCTATGAAAATAAAGATGAAGATCTAAAGGTTATTGATGTGTCCCCTATTAAATCTTTGTTTGGAAATATGAATCTTTATAATGATGGGACTTAATATGATCCACATTTACCTATAAGGCGTTCCAAGAATTCGGAATTTGTTGATCTTGATGCTAAATTTGATAAAAGTGGGATTGAAGAAATTAAAACCCTAGATGTTGCTAAACCCACTATTATGGATTTCATGGAATTTAACTATGAAAATTTCTCTTTGATTGATTGTATTTCCTTGTTGCAATCCGTGCTAAATTCTCCTCATGCTTATAGTCAAAATAAAGCGTTTACTAAACATATCGTTGATGCCTTGATGCAATATTATGAAGAAAAACTTGAATTGGAAGTTTCTATCCCTAGAAAACTTTATTATTAGTGGGAACCAACTATTAAAATTAAAATTAAAGATCATGAATGCTATGCTTTATGTGATTTGGGTGCTAGTGTTTCCACAATTCCAAAGACTTTGTGTGATTTGTTAGGTTTCCGTGATTTTGATGATTGCTCTCTAAACTTGCACCTTGCGGATTCCACTATTAAGAAACCTATGGTAAGAATTAATGATGTTCTTATTGTTGCAAATAGGAATTATGTGCCCATATATTTTATTGTTCTTGACATAGATTGCAATCCTTCATGTCCTATTATTCTTGGTAGACCTTTCCTTAGAACGATTGGTGCAATTATTGATATGAAGGAAGGAAATATTAGATTCCAATTTCCATTAAGGAAAGGAATGGAACACTTTCCTAGAAAGAAAATTAAATTACCTTATGAATCTATTATGAGATCCACTTATGGATTGCCTACCAAAGATGGCAATACCTAGATCTATTCTTGCTTGTTATGCCTAGCTAGGGGCGTTAAACGATAGCGCTTGTTAGGAGGCAACCCAATTTTATTTTTATTCCTTGCTTTTTGCTCCTGTTTATTAATAAATAAATTATTTATCCTTTGTTTTGGTTGTGTTTTTTGTGTTTAATTAGTATTTGTGCCAAGTAGAACTGTTGGGAAGACTTGGGAAAGTCTTTTGAACTTGCTGTAAAAAACAGAAACTTTAGCGCTCACGAGAACTTCTGTCATTTTTATTTGGAAAGTGCTATTTAGTTAATTATTTTTGAAGATGATTAATAGATAAATTCCTCACGTCCAGCAATTTATTTTAGAATTTTTGGGGTTCCAGATCTTGCGCTAGCTACAGATTACAACAGACTGTTCTGTTTTTGACAGATTCTGTTTTTCGTGTGTTGTTTACTTATTTTGATGAATCTATGGCTAGTAAAATAGTTTATAAACCATAGAGAAGTTGGAATACAGTAGGTATAACACGAATATAAATAAAGAATGAGTTAATTACAGTACCTTGAAGTGGTCTTTTATTTTCTTTCGCTAACGGAGCTCACGAGATTTTCTACTTTAAGTTTTGTGTTGTGAAGTTTTCAAGTTTTGGGTAAAGATTTGATGGATTATGGAACAAGGAGTGGCAAGATCCTAAGCTTGGGGATGCCCATGGCACCCCCAAGATAATCTAAGGACACCTAAAAGCCAAATCTTGGGGATACCCCGGAAGGCATCCCCTCTTTCGTCTACTTCTATCGGTAACTTTACTTGGAGCTATATTTTTATTCGCCACATGATATGTGTTTTGCTTGGAGCGTCTTGTATTATTTGAGTCTTTGCTTGTTAGTTTACCACAATAATCCTTGCTTTACACACCTTTTGAGAGAGCCATACATGATTTGGAATTTGTTAGAATACTCTATGTGCTTCGCTTATATGTTTTGAGTTATATAATTTTGCTCTAGTACTTCACTTATATCTTTTAGAGCACGGTGGTGGATTTGTTTTATAGAAACTATTGATCTCTCATGCTTCACTTAGATTATTTTTAGAGTCTTAATATCGTGGTAATTTGCTTAAAATCCTAATATGCTTGGTATGCAAGATTAATAATAAAACTTTCTTATGAGTTTGTTGAATACTATGATAAGTTTGATACTTGATAATTGTTTTGAGATATAAAGATGGTGATATTAAAGTCATGCTAGTTGAGTAGTTGTGAATTTTTGAAATACTTTTGTTGAAGCTTGTGATTCCCGTAGCATGCACGTATGGTGAACCGTTATGTGATGAAGTCGGATCATGATTTATTTATTGATTGTCTTCCTTATGAGTGGCGGTCGGGGACGAGTGATGGTCTTTTCCTACCAATCTATCCCCGTAGGAGCATGCGCGTAATACTTTGCTTTGATAACTTGTAGATTTTTGCAATAAGTATATGAGTTCTTTATGACTAATGTTGAGTCCATGGATTATACGCACTCTCACCCTTCCACCTTTGCTAGCCTCTATAATACCGCGCACCTTTCACCGGTATCATACACCCACCATATACCTTCCTCAAAACAGCCACCATACCTACCTATTATGGCATTTCCATAGCCATTCCGAGATATATTTCCATGCAACTTTCCACCGTTCCGTTTATTATGACACACTCCATCATTGTCATATTGCTTAGCATGATCATGTAGTTGACATAGTATTTGTGGCAAAGCCACCCTTCATAATTCTTTCATACTTGTCACTCATGAGTGATTGCATATCCCGGTACACCGCCAGAGGGATTCATATAGAGTCATATTTTGTTCTAAGTATCAAGTTGTAATTGTTGAGCTGTAAGAAAAATAAAAGTGTGATGATCATCATTATTAGAGCATTGTCCCAGTGAGGAAAGGATGACGGAGCCTATGATTCCCCCACAAGTCGGGATGAGACTCCGGACGAAAAAAAGAGAGAAAGAAAAGAGGCCATAAAAAAAGGAGAAAGGCCCAAATAAAAAAAAGAAAAAGAAAGAAAAATAAAAAAAATGAGAGAAAAAGAGAGAAGGGACAATGTTACTATCCTTTTATGACACTTGTGCTTCAAAGTAGCACCATGATCTTCATAGTAGAGAGTCTCTCATGTTGTCACTTTCATATACTAGTGGGAATTTTTCATTATAGAACTTGACTTGTATATTCTAATGATGGGCTTCCTCAAATTGCCCTAGGTCTTCATGAGCAAGCAAGTTGGATGCACACCCACTTAGTTTCTTTTTGAGCTTTCATATACTTATAGCTCTAGTGCATCCGTTGCATGGCAATCCCAACTCACTCACATTGATATCTATTGATGGGCATCTCCATAGCCTGTTGATACGCCTAGTTGATGTGAGAATATCTTCCCCTTTTTGTCTTCTCCACAACCACCACTCTATTCCACCTATAGTGCTATATCCATGGCTCACGCTCATGTATTGCGTGAAGATTGAAAAAGTTTTGAGAATGTCAAAAGTATGAAACAATTGCTTGGCTTGTCATCGGGGTTGTGCATGATTTAAATATTTTGTGTGGTGAAGATAGAGCATAGCCAGACTATATGATTTTGTAGGGATAACTTTCTTTAGCCATGTTATTTTGAGAAGACATAATTGCTTTGTTACTATGCTTGAAGTATTATTATTTTTAGGTCAATATGAACTTTTTGTCTTGAATCTTTTGGATCTGAATATTCATACCACAATTAAGAAGAATTACATTAAAATTATTCCAAGTAGCACTCCGCATCAAGAATTATGTTTTTATCATTTACCTACTCGAGGACGAGCAGGAATTAAGCTTGGGGATGCTTGATACGTCTCCAACGTATCTATAATTTTTGATTGCTCCATGCTATATTATCTACTGTTTTGGACATTATTGGGCTTTATTATCCACTTTTATATTATATTTGGGACTAACCTGTTAACCAGAGGCCCAACCCAGAATTGATGTTTTTTCCCTGTTTTAGGGTTTCGAAGAAAAGGAATATCAAACGGAGTCCAAACGGAATGAAACCTTCGGGAACATGATTTTTACGAAGATTATGATCCGGGAGACTTGGACCCTACGTCAAGAAAGAAACAAGGAGGCCACGAGGTAGGGGGGCCTGCCTGCCTACCCTAGGCGCGCCCTCCACCCTCGTGGGCCCCCTGTTGCTCCACCGACGTACTCCTTCCTCCTATATATACCTACGTACCCCCAAATGATCAGATACGGAGCCAAAACCCTAATTCCACCACCGCAACTTTCTGTATCCACGAGATCCCATCTTGGGGCCTGTTTCGGAGCTCCGCCGGAGGGGGCATCGATCACGGAGGGCTTCTACATCAACACCATAGCCTCTCCGATGAAGTGTGAGTAGTTTACCTCAGACCTACGGGTCCATAGTTAGTAGCTAGATGGCTTATTCTCTCTTTTTGGATCTCAATACAATGTTCTCCCCCTCTCTTGTGGAGATCTATTCGATGTAATCTTCTTTTTGCGGTGTGTTTGTTGAGACCGATGAATTGTGGGTTTATGATCAAGTCTATCTATGAATAATATTTGAATATTCTCTGAATTCTTTTATGTATGATTGGTTATCTTTGCAAATCTCTTCGAATTATCAGTTTGGTTTGGCCTACTAGATTGATCTTTCTTGCAATGGGAGAAGCGCTTAGCTTTGGGTTCAATCTTGCGGTGTCCTTTCCCAGTGACAGTAGGGGCAACAAGGCACATATTGTATTGTTGCCATCGAGGATAAAAAGATGGGGTTTTCTTCATATTGCATGAGTCTATCCCTCTACATCATGTCATCTTGCTTAAGGCGTTACTCTGTTTTTAACTTAATACTCTAGATGCATGCTAGATAGCGGTCGATGAGTGGAATAATAGTAGTAGATGCAGGCAGGAGTCGGTCTACTTGTCTCGGACATGATGCCTATATACATGATCATACCTAGATATTCTCATAACTATGCTCAATTCTGTCAATTGCTCAACAGTAATTTGTTCACCCACCGTAGAATACTTATGCTCGCGAGAGAAGCCACTAGTGAAACCTATGGACCCCGGGTCTATCTTTATCATATTAATCTCCTACTACTTAGTTATTTCCTTTGCTATTTACTTTGCCTTTATTTTACTTGGCATCTCTATCATAAAAATACCAAAAATATTATCTTTTCATATCTATCAGATCTCACTCTCGTAAGTGGCCTTATAGGGATTAACAACCCCTATTTGCGTTGGTTGCGAGGATTTATTTGTTTTGTGCAGGTGCGAGGGACTCGCACGTAGCCTCCTACTGGATTGATACCTTGGTTCTCAAAACCTGAGGGAAATAGTTACGCTACTTTTCTACATCATCCCTTCCTCTTCGGGGAAAACCAACGCAGTGCTCAAGAGGTAGCACAGGGCATGTTGTGATGTGATATGGTCAAGGCATGATGCTATATTTTATTGTATGAGATGATCATGTTTTGTAACCGAGTTATCGGCAACTGGCAGGAGCCATATGGTTGTCGCTTTATTGTATGCAATGCAATTGCCCTATAATTGCTTTACTTTATCACTAAGCGGTAGCGATAGTCGTAGAAGCAATAGTTGGTGAAACAACAACGATGCTACGATGGAGATCAAGGTGTCGTGCTGGTGACGATGGTGATCATGACGGTTCTTCAGAGATGGAGATCACAAGCACAAGATGATGATGGCCATATCATATCACTTATATTGATTGCATGTGATGTTTATATTTTATGCATCTTATTTTGCTTAGATCGGCGGTAGCATTATAAGATTATCTCTCACTAAATTTCAAGGTATAAGTGTTCTCCCTGAGTATGCACTGTTGCGAAAGTTCTTCGTGCTGAGACACCACATGATGATCGGGTGTGATAAGATCTATGTTCACATACAACGGGTGCAAAACAGTTGCACACGCAAAATACTCAGGTTAAACTTGACAAGCCTAGCATATGCAGATATGGCCTCGGAACACTGAGACCGAAAGGTCGAGCGTGAATCATATAGTAGATATGATCAACATAATGATGTTCACCATTGAAACTACTCCATCTCACGTGATGATCGGACATGGTTTAGTTGATTTGGATCACGTGATCACTTAGATGATTAGAGGGATGTCTATCTAAGTGGGAGTTCTTCAATAATATGATTAATTGAACTTAAATTTATCATGAACTTAGTACCTGATAGTATATTGCTTGTCTATGTTGTTGTAGATAGATGGCCCATGCTGTTGTTTCGTTGAATTTTAATGCGTTCCTTGAGAAAGCAAAGTTGAAAGATGATGGTAGCAATTACACGGACTGGGTCCATAACTTGAGGATTATCCTCATTGTTGCACAGAAGAATTACGTCCTGGAAGCACCGCTAGGTGCCAGACCTGCTGCAGGAGCAACACCAGATGTTATGAACGTTTGGCAGAGCAAAGCTGATGACTACTCGATAGTTCAGTGTGCCATGCTTTACGGTTTAGAACCGGGACTTCAACGACGTTTTGAACGTCATGGAGCATATAAGATGTTCCAGGAGTTGAAGTTAATATTTCAAGCAAATGCCCGGATTGAGAGATATGAAGTCTCCAATAAGTTCTACAGCTGCAAGATGGAGGAGAATAGTTCTGTCAGTGAACATATACTCAAAATGTCTGGGTATAACAATCACTTAATTCAACTTGGAGTTAATCTTCCGGATGATAGTGTCATTGACAGAATTCATCAATCACTGCCACCAAGCTACAAGAGCTTCGTGATGAACTATAATATGCAAGGGATGAATAAGACAACCCGAGCTCTTCGCAATGCTAAAGGCTGCGGAGGTAGAAATCAAGAAGGAGCATCAAGTGTTGATGGTCAACAAGACCACCAGTTTCAAGAAAAAGGGCAATGGGAAGAAGAAGGGGAACTTCAAAAAGAACAGCAAACAAGTTGCTGCTCAAAAGAAGAAACCCAAGTCTGGGCCTAAGCCTGAGACTGAGTGCTTCTACTGCAAGCAGACTTGTCACTGGAAGCGGAACTGCCCCAAGTATTTGGCAGATAAGAAGGATGGCAAGGTGAACAAAGGTATATGTGATATACATGCATTTATGTGTACCTTACTAATGCTCGCAGTAGTACCTGGCTATTTGATACTAGTTCTGTTGCTAATATTTGCAACTCGAAATAGGGGCTACGGATGAAGCGAAGATTGGCTAAGGACGAGGTGATGATGCGCGTGGGAAATGGTTCCAAAGTCGAAGTAATCGCAGTCGGCACGCTACCTCTACAGCTACCTTCGGGATTAGTTTTAGACCTAAATAATTGTTATTTGGTGCCAACATTAAGCATGAACATTATATCTGGATCTTGTTTAGTGCGAGACAGTTATTCATTTAAATTAGAGGATAATGGTTGTTCTATTTATATGAGTAATATCTTTTATGGTCATGCACCCTTGAAGAGTGGTCTATTTTTGTTGAATCTCGATAGTAGTGATACACATATTCATAATATTGAAGCCAAAAGATGCAGAGTTGATAATGATAGTGCAACTTATTTGTGGCACCGCCGTTTAGGTCATATTGGTATAAAATGCATGAAGAAACTCCATACTGATGGACTTTTGGAATCATTGATTATGAATCACTTGGTACTTGCGAACCATGCCTCATGGGCAAGATGACTAAAACGCCGTTCTCCGGTACAATGGAGAGAGCAACAGATTTGTTAGAGATCATACATACTGATGTATGTGGTCCGATGAATGTTGAAGCTCACGGCGGGTATCGTTATTTTCTCACCTTCACAGATGATTTGAGCAGATATGGGTATATCTACTTAATGAAACATAAGTCTGAAACATTTGAAAAGTTCAAAGAATTTCAGAGTGAAGTGGAAAATCATCGTAACAAGAAAATAAAGTTTCTATGATCTGATCACGGAGGAGAATATTTGAGTTACGAGTTTGGTCTACATTTGAAAAAATGCGGAATAGTTTCGCAACTCACGCCACCCGGAACACCACAACGTAATGGTGTGTCCGAACGTCGTAATCGTACTTTACTAGATATGGTGCGATCTATGATGTCTCTTACTGATTTACCACTATCATTTTAGGGATATGCTTTAGAGACTGCTACATTCACGTTAAATAGGGCACCATCGAAATCCGTTGAGACGACGCCTTATGAACTGTGGTTTGGCAAGAAACCAAAGTTGTCGTTTCTAAAGTTTGGGGCTGCGATGCTTATGTGAAAAAGCTTCAACCTGATAAGCTCGAACCCAAATCGGAGAAATGTGTCTTCATAGGATACCCAAAGGAAACTGTTGGGTACACCTTCTATCACAGATCTAAAGGAAAGATTTTTGTTGCTAAATTTGGATCCTTTCTAGAGAAGGAGTTTCTCTCGAAAGAAGTGAGTGGGAGGAAAGTAGAACTTAATGAGGTAACTATACCTGCTCCTTTATTGGAAAGTAGTTCATCACAGAAACCGGTTCCTGTGACACCTACACCAATTAGTGAGGATACATGATGATGATCATGATGTTTCAGATCAAGTTACTACCGAACCTCGTAGGTCAACCAGAGTGAGATCCACACCAGAGTGGTACGGTAATCCTGTTCTGGAGGTCATGTTACTAGACCATGACGAACCTACGAACTATGAGGAAGCGATGGTGAGCCCAGATTCCGCAAAATAGCTTGAGGCCATGAAATCTGAGATGGGATCCATGTATGAAAACAAAGTGTGGACTTTGGTTGACTTGCTCGATGATCGGCAAGCCATCAAGAATAAATGGATCTTCAAGAAGAAGACATACGCTGACAGTAATGTTACTGTCTACAAAGCTCGACTTGTTGCAAAAGGTTTTCGACAAGTTCAAGGAGTTAACTACGATGAGACCTTCTCACCCGTAGCGATGCTTAAGTCCGTCTGAATCATGTTAGCAATTGCCGCATTTTATGATTATGAAATTTGGCAAATGGATGTAAATACTGCATTCCTGAATGGATTTCTGGAAGAAGAGTTGTATATGATGCAACCTGAAGGTTTTGTCGATCCAAAGGGAGCTAACAAAGTGTGTAAACTCCAGCGATCCATTTATGGATTGGTGCAAGCCTCTCAGAGTTGGAATAAACGTTTTGAAGTGTGATCAAAGCATATGGTTTTATACAGACTTTTGGAGAAGCTTGTATTTACAAGAAAGTGAGTGGGAGCTCTGTAGCATTTCTAATATTATATGTGGATGGCATATTGTTTATTGGAAATGATATAGAATTTCTGGATAGCATAAAAGGATACTTGAATAAAAGTTTTTCAATGAAAGACCTCGGTGAAGCTGTTTACATATTGGGCATCAAGATCTATAGAGATAGATCAAGACGCTTAATTGGACTTTCACAAAGCACATACCTTGACAAAGTTTTGAAGAAGTTCAAAATGGATCAGGCAAAGAAAGGATTCTTGCCTGTGTTACAAGGTGTGAAATTGAGTAAGACTCAATGCCCGACCACTGTAGAAGATAGAGAGAAAATGAAAGATGTTCCCTATGCTTTAGCCATGGGCTCTATCATGTATGCAATGCTGTGTACCAGACCTGATGTGTGCCTTGCTATCAGTTTAGCAGGGAGGTACCAAAGTAATCCAGGAATGGATCACTGGACAGCGGTCAAGAACATCCTGAAATACCTGAAAGGACTAAGGATATGTTTCTCATTTATGGAGGTGACAAAGAGCTCATCGTAAATGGTTACGTTGATGCAAGCTTTGACACTGATCTGGACGATTCTAAATCGCAAACCGGATACGTGTTTATATTAAACGACGGAGCTGTCAGTTGGAGTAGTTCTAAACAAAGCGTTGTGGTGGGATCTACACGTGAAGCAGAGTACATAGCTGCTTCGGAAGCAGCAAATGAAGGAGTCTGGATGAAGGAGTTCATATCCGATCTAGGTGTCATACCTAGTGCATCGGGTCCAATGAAAATCTTTTGTGACAATACTGGTGCAATTGCCTTGGCAAAGGAATCCAGATTTCACAAGAGAACCAAGCACATCAAGATACGCTTCAACTCCATCCGGGATCAAGTCCAGGTGGGAGACATAGAGATTTGCAAGATACATACGGATCTGAATGTTGCAGGCCCGTTGACTAAGCCACTTCCACGAGTAAAACATGATAAGCACCAAGGCTCCATGGGTGTGAGAATCATTACTGTGTAATCTAGGTTATTGACTCTAGTGCAAGTGGGAGACTGAAGGAAATGTGCCCTAGAGGCAATAATAAAGTTATTATTTATTTCCTCATATCATGATAAATGTTTATTATTCATGCTAGAATTGTATTAACCGGAAACATAATACTTGTGTGAATACATAGACAAACAGAGTGTCACTAGTATGCCTCTACTTGACTAGCTCGTTGATCAAAGATGGTTATGTTTCCTAGCCATAGACATGAGTTGTCATTTGATTAACGGGATCACATAATTAGGAGAATGATGTGATTGACTTGACCCATTCCGTTAGCTTAGCACTTGATCCTTTAGTATTCTGCTATTTCTTTCTTCATGACTTATACATGTTCCTATGACTATGAGATTATGCGACTCCCGTTTACCGGAGGAACACTTTGTGAGCTACAAAACGTCACAACGTAACTGGGTGATTATAAAGGTGCTCTGCAGGTGTCTCCAAAGGTACTTGTTGGGTTGGCGTATTTTGAGATTAGGATTTGTCACTCCGATTGTCGGAGAGGTATCTCTGGGCCCACTCAGTAATGCACATCACTATAAGCCTTGCAAGCATTGTAACTAATGAGTTAGTTGCGAGATGATGTATTACAGAACGAGTAAAGAGACTTGCCGGTAACGAGATTGAACTAGGTATTGAGATACCGACGATCGAATCTTGGGCAAGTAACATACCGATGACAAAGGGAACAACGTATGTTGTTATGCGGTTTGACCGATAAAGATCTTCGTAGAATATGTAGGAGCCAATATGAGCATCCAGGTTCCACTTTTGGTTATTGACTGGAGACATGTCTCAGTCATGTCTACATAGTTCTCAAACCCGTAGGGTCCGCACGCTTAAAGTTAGATGACGATCGGTATTATGAGTTTTGTGTTTTGATGTACCGAAGGTAGTTCGGAGTCCCGGATATGATCACGGACATGACGAGGAGTCTCTAAATGGTCGATACATAAAGATTGATATATTGGAAGCCTATATTTGGATATCGAAAGTGTTCTGGGTGAAATCGGGATTTTACCGGAGTACCGGGGGTTACCGGACCCCCCGGGGAAGTAATGGGCCTATTGGGCCTTAGTGGAGAAGAGAGAGAGCAGCCAAGAGGTGGCGCACGGCCCCCCTTGCCCCAGTCCGAATTGGACAAGGGAAGGGGGCGGCGGCCCCCCTCTCCTTCCTTCTCTCCACCTCTTCCTTCCCCCCTTCTCCTACTCCTACTAGGAAAGGAGGAGTCCTACTCCCGGTGGGAGTAGGACTCCCCCCTTGGCGCGCCCTCCCTGGCCGGCCGCCTCTCCCCCCTTGATCCTTTATATATGGGGGCAGGGGGGCACCTCTAGGCACACAAGTTGATCTATTGATCTATTCTAGCTGTGTGCGGTGCCCCCTCCACCATATTCCACCTTGGTCATATCGTAGCGGTCCTTAGGCGAAGCCCTGCGTCGGTAGCAACATCATCACCGTCACCACACCGTCGTGCTGACGGAACTCTCCCGTGAAGCTCTGCTGGATCAGAGTTCGCGGGATGTCATCGAGCTGAACGTGTGCTGAACTCGGAGGTGACGTACGTTTGGTACTTGGATCGGTCGGATCGTGAAGACATACGACTACATCAACCGCGTTGTGCTAACGCTTCCGCTTTCGGTCTACGAGGGTACGTAGATGATACTCTCCCCTCTCGTTGCTATGCATCACCATGATCTTGTGTGTGCGTAGGAAAATTTTGAAATTACTACGTTCCCCAACAAAATTATCATCCCAACTAGATCCATGATCGAGCGCACAAGCTCTCAACATGTCCTCCAGAATCTGATTGACTCTCTCGGTCTGTCCATCTTTCTGTGGATCAAAGGCCGTACTGGACTCTAGCCTGGTACCCAAAGTCTGGTGCAGCTGGTGCCAAAACTTTGAAGTAAACTATGTTCCTCTATCTGATAGGATGGTCCTCGGAACTCCATGCAGACATACGATCCTGGTCATATATATCTTGGCCAACTTCGCACTCATATAGGTGGTTTTCACTGGGATAAAGTGAGCCACTTTGGTCAAACGATCCACTACTACCCAAATAGAATCGTATCTCGATCGGATCCTGGTTAATCCAGTGATAAAATCCATGCCAAGCTTGTCCCACTTCCATTCGGGTATCGGCATAGGCTGTAGTAATCCTGCTGGCTTCTGATGTTCTGCCTTCACTCTTTGACATACATCACATACGACTAGATACTCGGCGATATCCTTCTTCATACCCGTCCACCAGAAACGCTCCTTCAAATCCAAATACATCTTGGTGTTCCGGGGTGTATCGAGTATGGCGAGTCACGAGCTTCCTGAAGTATCAATTTCCTGATCTCTGCATTATTGGGTACATAAACACGGTCCTCAAACCACAAGGTGTCGTGCTCATCCTCACGAAAACCCTTGGCCTTTCCTTTGCTCATCTTCTCCTTTATCTCAGCAATTTTCTTATCATCCTTCTGAGCTTCTCGAATTTTTCCCAATAATGTCGACTGAATTTCCAATGCGGCAACAAATCCTCTAGGGACTATCTCCAAGCATAGCTCCCTGAGATCGTCAGCTAACTCCTTTGGCAATCCTCCGCTTACGAGGGTATTGGTGTAACTCTTCCAGTTCAAAGCGTCTGCTACGACATTGGCCTTGCCTGGATGATAGTGCAACTTCATATCATAATCCTTTATAAGCTCCAACCATCTCCTATGCCTGAGATTCAACTCCTTCTGTGTGAAAATGTACTTCAAACTCTTATGATCCGTGTACACATCACAATGATTTCCAATAATAAAATGTCTCTAGGTCTTGAGTGCATGCACTACAGCTGCTAACTCCAAATCTTGCGTGGCATAATTTAATTCATGCGGTCGAAGCTGACGTGAGGCATATGAAACAACTCTTCCGTCTTGCATAAGTACGCCTCCAAGTCCTAAGCATGATGCGTCACAATACACCTGGAAATCCTTGCATATATCCGGCAGAATCAGCACTGGGGCTGTAACCAGACATTTCTTTAACTCTTGGAAACTTGCCTCACATTCATTTGTCCACTTGAATTTGGTGTCTTTCTTCAAAAACTCCGTCATGGGCTTCACTATCTTAGAGAAATTCTCAATGAATCTCCGATAATATCCCGCGAGTCCAAGAAAACTATGGATCTCTCCAACTGAAGTGGGTGCCAACCACTCAGTGACTGACTGAACCTTAGTAGGGTCTACTGCTATACCTTCTCCTGATATAACCACTACGAAAAAATACACTTCCGTGATGATACGCTTTTGTCACAGTAGGTCACATTTTCTGTCATGCATGTACATCCATGACAAATTTATGACAGAATGAAGATAGTCATACCTGTGCTGTCGTAGAAGTGTTCCATGACATTACCAAAATTATCATCACGGAAGTGTCCACTTCCATGACGATAAATCGCGCATCATAGAAGTGCTTTCGTCAAGGGTGACCGACACGTGGCATCCACCGTAACGGGACGCCATTAAGCTATCGGGTCCGGTTTTGGATCCGATAACCTGCTAACAGCCACGACCAATGGCAATTTTCCACGTGTAAAATTCTCATTGGCCGACGGAACCACGCGTCAGCTCCGCATTGGCATAGGTGTCACTCATCCAACGGTCGAGATGTGCCTATGATATGTTGAAACATGGACGGGCCCAAAAGTGGCCCATAAAGTTTAAATGGGCCGGCCCAACTAAAGGCCCACAAGATTTAGCGGACCATAATGGGCCGGCCCAGCTAAAGGCCCACAAGCTTTTGTAGACCATAATGGGATAGCCCAGCTAAAGGCCCACAAGATTTAGCGGACCACAATGGGCCAGCCCAGCTAAAGGCCCACAAGATTTTGAAGACCATAATGGGCCGGCCCAGCTAAAGGCCCAACATTCTCAGTTAAGGCCCGTACGGCTAGTGTCAAATCGGCCCGTCAACGGCCTGTCCTAAACTCGGCATCATCGCGGCCATGGTCACTTCTGGCCCGTTAACAGTCCGCTAAGTATATGGGCCGAATTATGGCCCGATGTATTTCCGGCCTATTAAAGGTCCTGGTTCATTTGGGCCCATTTACAGGCCATTGAAACTTTCGGCCCATAAATGACCGTGAAGGATTTGGGTAATATTTGGCCATGTCTGACATTCAGCCTGTTAGAGGCCCACTATAGATTTGGGCCACTTTCGGCCTGTTGTGATTTTCGGCCTGTTAACGTCGGACGAAATCCATGGGCCATATGTGGCCCAACGTCACATCGGGCCCATTAACGGCCCGTATAAAAATGACGATAATCTAGCCCGACCAAACTTCTGGCATGTTAGAGGCTCGTGTATTAGGTCGGCGCATTTACGGCCCGTCCAAATTTCGGCCTGTGAAAGATCCGCATCGTAAATGGGCCACCATTTCGGCCTGCTAAGACTAGTGGGTTATTTGGCACAATCAGGGCCCAATCTCACTTTCAGTCTATTAAAGGCCCATGTTTTTATGGGCTCGAGATATTTACACTTGTAAACGGCCTATTGTTACTGAGGGCCCAAATTATGTTTAGGCCTGTTAAAGGCCCACTATGGGCACAGGCCTACCAGAAAAATATGAAAGCTTATGCTGATTTAGGCCCAGATATTTTTAGTGGGCTACATGCAAATTTCGCCCCATAATCATTTTTAGCCCAATTGGAATGGGCCCGACGAATGTTGGCATGTTGGGCTCCTACGAAGCTTTCGGCCGAATACATTACTAAGATAAACGTACATTGTACAAAAATAGCGTCGTAATTACTGTAGCCTTTGGTAGCATCATAAATGCTGTATCACAACAAAATAAATTCCAACCATACAACAAAAGGCATGTTGGCATAAAGTTTACAGGCCTTGCAGATAAAAGCACCATCAGGTGTATAGAAGCACATATCATTTGACCTGAGTGCTAATGTTTCAGGCTGTAGAATCTGATGGAGCGGCACGATCTTCACCTTTTTTCCGCCATTGCTCTTAAACAACGAAGCGAATGTTTGATAGTCTGGTTTCAAAACCATTCATATCTTGACGACATTTGTCAACCACTATTCTTGTTTCCAAAACGACATCCATTAGGGATTGGACTTGTGTCTGGAGCACAAATATATCACTCTGTCTAGCAGGAAGATTTTGTTCAGTAGGCGATTTGGACGAGGTTACCTTGACAACCAACCCAGAATTACGCAGGAAGGTGCTTTTTGCACTGTTAGTGGAGAGATACTAACGCACTGCATCAAGAGGGGACATTGTGCCTGTGGTTGCCTCGTCACCTTCAGGTGGTTGTGGCTGTTCAATCATTTGTTCCATAGCTTCCTGAAAGTTTGAACTTGTAGATTAGTGTACCAGATAAGTTACTAATGAGACAAAAACAAACAAAGTAGGTTAAAAAAATACATGTCATGATTATCGGGGCGCGTAACCATGGGGCCCACCTGTCAGCCCATATATGAAAGAAAGAAATGGTAGTTTGAGTCTGTACTGTGTTAATAAAATACATTTTTGGGTGATCATACGGTCATTGGATCACCATACAGCTCCGTAATTTGTTGATGACACGATCAATTGACCAGTCAAACGGTCCACATTCAACAGTGCACATTACCATAGGGTCCACCTGTCAGCGCGTATATGAACGACAGAAATGGTAATAACTTAGTGGTCGGTGGGTACTCAATGTCAGGACCCCGATTCCAAGTCACATCGATCTAGCCGGTAACACCTCATATCACATTGCGGCCTCACGCACGGTATCCCCATGGGTGTCGCCTTACCATGGCCCGGGACCATTTGCGCCTTTTGGCTCACATATATGATAGTGTCGCTAGCATCCATATGACAGAGAACCCAGGCCGACATGGCTAGTCGTGAACCCAAAGCGGCACAGACCTATGGAGACAGGCATACATGAATCACATCGAGCATGTCGGTCATCAGCGTGTGAATCCGGGCTGTAGCACTGGGCTAACAGGACTCTGGGAAACCCGGGCTGTAGCAGGCTAGACAAGACTCCGGAAGTCACCGCGTGACATTTCCCCGAAGGGACAGACATAGGAACGAAGTGAAGCACATGCCGGCCAGTCAAGTGTCCCGAGCAATAGTGCTGGGCTAGCAGGACTCCGGTGAACCGGGCTGTAGCGGACTACTATGGCTCGAGGAACACTAGACTACATTTCCCCATAAGAAAGGCTGCCAAGGATAAACAACTAGATTGTCGGATCCCACTCATACCAAGCATTTCAATCATACACACAATATGCCCGATATGAGTACATACAACATGGCATCACAACAAAACTCTACAACTCAAGTACTTTATTTAGAAAGGCTCCGAGGAGCCATACATAACATATTCATACAGGTAGGGGTCACACGACCCGACACTCAAGTCATACAATCATACAAGCACATGCGGAAGCAACTAGTCTGAGTACAGACACTAGAAAGAAAGAAGGCTTCTCGAAGCCTGTCTATCTACATAGGGCCCTCCATGGCCAGGATCACCACCTGGGTGGCTAGTCACTCATCGACATCAAGGTCTACATAGAACCCATCGGAGGGGGCGGTGTTGTCGTCTGAAAACAGTAATTAAGCAAACATGAGTACAAAGGTACTCAGCAAGTCTTACATCAGAACCTACTATACATGCTCATTGTCAAGAAGGTGGTGGAGTTATTGCAGCAAGCCATCTTTGACTCTTGGCTAAGCTATCCTACGAGACTCCACTAGTAAAATAGTTTTCGCACACGAGTCCACTACTCACCAACACAATACTCCACCGGGGATCCTCCCTCGTCATCCTACGAGAGGGCCATCCTCGTTACTCACACTTATCTTGAGTCTTTTAGTAGTATCCATTTGTCTATGAACTGTATAGGCAACCAAGTAGTCCTTTACCGTGGACGCGGCTATTCGAATAGTTTTATACCCTGCAGGGGTGTACTTCATCACACATGTTTCCACCACTTAGCGCCAGCACACGACATGTGCTCGGCAGACTTCAAGCGAAAACCGACGTGGGTGTAGACCACGACCTGACTAACTGCACAAGTCTCTAGTCCAGGTTTACCGCCTATTCAGGTTCCATCCGCAAGGAGATCCGGCGGGGTGTCCTCAACGGCCCCAAACAATGTGTGCAGGGTTCCCGAGACATCAAACGGGCGACTCGGTACACCGTGCCACGGTGTATCTACCGCATCATAGCCCACCCCTAGGGTCAGCGCTACGCACGACCGCCAACACATAACCTACAAACACCAGAAACTAGTTGCAACTCCTGGACAGAGGACGAGAGGGGTCAGTAAGTCGAGCGGGGTCATATTTCAGGGCCCAATGTGTGGTAGTAGCTGAATCTTAAATCACGCATATAGATCTCAGTTCTTATGGACGGCCTCAATGAAGCAACCCACCATGTACTCCTACATGGCCTCTCATCGATTCCTTTACCAAAACATGTTCAACACCTCCCTCACATTACCGACATAATCATTTCACTCTAGCCCATCACCTAGATGAACCAGACCTGACACAACTCTAAGCATAGCAGGCATAGCAAGGTGGGAAACACATACATGGCTCAATCAACTCCTACACATGCTAGTGGGTTTCATCTAGTTACTGTGGAAATGACAGGTCATGTAGAGGATAAGGGTTTAACTACCGTAGCACTCAGCAGTTTGAATCGCGTTGTCTTAATGAGTAAACAAGAGCAGAAGCGAGAACATGGGTTTGTATCGGAATGATCAATGGGTTGCTTGCCTGATGTAGTGGTAGTAGGGTACTGACCTTCAGACGGATACTCGGGGTTATCCTAGGAGGCAGAACCTACCACGAAAGACACACCGAACATAATCAACACATGACAATATGCGTCAATATGATGCATGCTAGGACATGGCAAAATGAATGTGTCTTGGCCTAATGCAAGCTAAAACAGAAAGGAATGAACTCATTTGAATCAAAGATTCAAATGTTAGTTCATTTAACATAGCCTTATTAGTGCATTATCTTATTTTGCTTAAACAACAAGGTTATCTTGTTTTGTCATGCATGAAACCATTACAGATGGATATATTGAATTTTTCTGATCATTTTTCATATATAAATTGTTTGATTTGGAGCTATGGTTGATTTTCTATGATTTTTAGAAGTTTTGGCTATTTTCTGGAATTTCCTATTAAAGAATAAATCCAGAAAAGGATTTACTGCATCAGCATTGCGTCAGAGTGACGTCAGGGGTCAACGGGCCTGTCCAGGTCAAACCTGACCAGTGGGACCCACGTGTCAGTAGTTAATTAACTAACTAATTTTTGATTAGTGCTAATCTAAGTTAATTAGCTGGGCGGTCCCATGTGTCAGAGACTCGGGGGAGGTCAACCTGGGCCCACACGGGGTCAAACAAGGTCAAACTCACTTGCGTTTAGCCGCCGGCGGGGCCAGACACGGCGGAGCAGCGCGGGTTTTGCACTCCGGCGACCAAAAGGACGGCGGAGACCATCTACGTGATGCGGGGAGTGAGCCGCATCGAGTGGTGGCAGTGGGTGGAGATGGGGTGGCGGGAAACGCCGGCGGCGATGAGCGTTGCGGCTGCCGGAGTTTGGGCGAGGTCGAACTAGTCGCTAGCAGGCACGGCGAGGGGCGTGCGGGGGTGCTACGGGCTCCTGCGAGTGCGTTGAAGACGATGCCGTGCTCGGTTGCGACCCAACATGGCTGTGGCCACGATGGCGACGTGCGGTGGCGGCGGCGAGCTTCGGCCGCGGTGGTTAGTAAGGCTAGAGGAGGAAATAGACGGCGGGGAGCGAGAGGTTCGGTAGAGGAGCTCACGACGGTTGCAGAACGCGTCTCAGCGGGCTTGGGGGAGGTCGGACGACGTCGGGGCATTACCGGCGATCTCGGTTGCTTGAGGTAGAAGACGACCATGGTGATGACATTTGGGGGTGTCCGGGGCGGCGTGGCATGGCGGAGAGGACGAGGCGACAAGGCGGGGCTTCTGGGCCGGTCAGAGAGGCGAGGGAGAGGCGGTGGCCACGGTGGTTCTTGTCGGCGGCGACGGCTGCGCTCGGCAGGGGATGGGGAGAGAGCCATAGGAGGGAGAGGGGCACGGGGAGAGTGGGGAGAATGAGAGGGGAACGAGGGGGAGCGCGTGGCACTCGTAGACGGCGTCCGGGCGTCGGCAGAAGCAGGAGGTGGCCGGTGTGTGGCTGCGGGCGCCGGCCACGCGCCTCTTGTCCTCCTGGCGAGAGGAGGAGGATGACTGGCGCGAGCTAGTGGACTGGGCCGAGCTGGGCCAGGCCAGGGCGATAGGTAAGTCTCTGTTCTCTCTCTCCTTTTCTGTTTTTCATTTATTCTATTATTTCTGTAACTTCAGGGCTTTATTAAAAATGCTAGGGCATTTCCAAAAATCATAAAATTAATCGTGGCTACTGCTTAGAATATATCCAACAGCAAACATTTTAGTTTATGATTATTTGAGCATTTAAAATATTTTATAGCATTTAAATGCCCAAATGCAAATACTATAAGAATTAATCCAATGACCTTAAGATGTCCTAGAAAAATGTGCACCATTTTTGTCAAAGGTTTTAACCCAAAACAAAAAGGGTGGGCTTTTTAGAAGGGCATTTCAGGTTCATTAAAAAAGTTTTTTGTAAACCCTAGTTGTTCCAGGGGGGGTGCTGGGGGTTCTGTCATCCCCATTTCAGTTTTCTGGGAATTTAAACATGATGCACATGTTCAACCAATCCTAATGCATGACTAACACAGGGATGTGACAACTCACCCCCACTCAAAAGAATCTCGTCCCGAGATTTAGGATCCTCCGGGAAGAAGGTGGGGTACTCGAGTCGAAGACGATCCTCCCTTTCCCAAGTGGCTTCTTTCTCGGAATGGTGTGACCATTGAACCTTGAGAAACTTGATATTTTGGCGTCGAGTGGTACGCTCAGCTTGATCAAGGATACGAACGGGATATTCCCGATATGAGAGGTTATCTTGTAGATCAAGCGTTTCGTGGTCCACTCCACGGATAGGATCCGCGAAGCAACGCCTGAGTTGAGAAACGTGGAAGACATCATGAACTCTGGAAAGATGCAAAGGTAGTTCCAATTGGTAGGCAACTTCTCCTTGTTTGGCAAGAATGCGAAAGGGTCCAATGTAACGAGGAGCCAATTTTCCTTTGATACCGAAACGATGGGTTCCCTTTAACGGAGTAACCCGAAGGTAAGCCTTCTCGCCAACTTCATAAGTCATGAGCTTATGTTTACGATCATATTGGCTCTTTTGATGAGATTGGGCTGTTTTCAATTTCTCATGAATAACGCGAATCTGCTCTTCTGCTTCCTGAATCATATCCGGGCCAAAGAGTTGGCTTTCCTCGGTTTCTGACCAGTTAAGAGGCGTTCGACATTTTCGTCCATAGAGAACTTCAAAAGGAGCTTTGCCCAAGCTAGCTTGATAACTATTGTTATAGGCAAACTCTGCGAATGGAAGGCATTTCTCCCAACCCATTCCGAATGAGATGACAGAAGCTCGGAGCATATCCTCCAAAATTTGATTGACTCGCTCTACTTGACCACTTGATTGAGGATGGAAGGCGGTGCTAAAAGAGAGACGAGTTCCCATAGCATTTTGGAAACTTTCCCAAAATCGAGAGGTGAACAGACTCCCACGGTCTGAGTTAATTTCCAATGGGACACCATGAAGCGACACTATTCGAGAGATGTATAATTCAGCTAGCTGGCTAGCGGTGATACTCTCACGAACAGGTAGGAAATGGGCTACTTTGGAAAGACGGTCGATCACGACAAAGATGGCATTATTCCCTCTCTTGGTCCTGGGAAATCCAGTAATGAAATCCATACTGATTTTATCTCATTTCCACTTAGGAATAGCCAAAGGTTGAAGGGTGCCAGCAGGCCGTTGATGCTCTGCTTTAACACGACGACAAACATCGCAATTAGCAATGTATCGAGCGATTTCTCTCTTCATCCTAGTCCACCAAAACCTCTGGCGTAGGTCTTGATACATTTTAGTACTACCGGGATGAATGGTGAGAGGGGATTCATGAGCTTCCTTAAGAATCAACTGGCGTAAATGTTGTTTCTTGGGAACCACCAAGCGGTTCTCGAAGAAGACAACACCTCGCTCATCCATGGAAAAACATTTAGCAACTCCGCTAGCGATGTTTTCCTTAATCCAGGATATGCCCTTATCACGTTTCTGGGCAGTTATAATTTGATCCGTAAGGTTAGGCTTCGCCACCAGGGTGGATAGGAATCCTCGAGGAACAATGTGAAGATTAAGCTTACGAAATTCCTCATGGAGAAGTGGTTGACTTTGTTGTAACATCAGGTTGTTACAATAAGATTTACGACTTAGTGCATCAGCCATGACATTGGCTTTGCCCGGGGTGTAAGATATTCCTAAGTCGTAATCCGAGATCAACTCGACCCAACGTCGTTGCCTAAGATTCAAATCCGGTTGGGTGAAGATATATTTCAAACTTTGGTGATCGTTGAAGATCTCACAACGATTACCGAGGAGGTAATGTCGCCAAGTTTTGAGTGCATGGACTACAGCTGCAAGATCTAGATCATGTGTGGGATAGTTTTCCTCATGTGGGTGTAATTGTCGTGAAGCATAGGCAATTACCTGACGATCTTGCATGAGTATGCAACCTAGTCCTTGTCGCGAGGCGTCGCAATAGATAATAAAGTCCTTGGAGAAATCTGGTGGTACCAGTACGGGAGCAGATGTCAGGCGTCTTTTCAATTCCTGAAAGCTGAACTCGCACTGTGGAGTCCACTCAAACTTTCTATCTTTCTTGAGGAGTTCAGTTAGAGGTTTAGCAACCTTGGAGAAATTCTCGACAAAGCGGCGGCAATAGCTCGCTAAGCCAAGGAAGCTCCGAACTTGCTTGACCGTCTCAGGTGGAGTCCAATCAAGGACGGCTTGAACTCGCTCGGGATTGAGAGCAATACCCTTACCAGAGATTACATGGCCTAGATAGGTCACTTCTAGCAACCAAAATTCACACTTGGAGAATTTGGCATAAAGGCGATGCTCTCGAAGTTTCATCAATACCAGCCTTAGATGTTCGGCATGTTCCTCTTCATTCTTGGAGTAGATGAGTATGTCATCGAGGTATACTACGACGAATTTATCCAAATACTCCATGAAGACCGAGTTCATTAACCGAGAGAAGGTGGCTGGGGCATTGGTTAAACCGAAGGACATAACGGTGTACTCGTATTGGTCATAACGAGAAACAAAGGCCGTCTTGGGAATGTCCCCATTTCTGATTTTGATTTGATGGTAGCCCAACCTCAAATCCATCTTGGAAAAGACTGAGGATCCAGCGAGCTGGTCATACAGATCGTTGATCCTGGGAAGCGGATACTTGTTCTTGATAGTGACCAAGTTGACAGGTCGGTAATCTACATCCATCCGATCCGTTCCATCCTTCTTCTTGACGAAGAGAACGGGGCAAGCCCAAGGAGAGGAACTAGGACGGATGAAACCCTTTTTCAAGGACTCATCGAGTTGGTTCTTAAGCTCGGCTAGTTCTAAGGGTGCCATCTTATAGGGTCTTCTAGAAATTGGAACGGTTCCTGGAACAAGGTCTATCACAAACTCGACATCCCTGTCAGGTGGAACACCTGACAGTTCTTCTGGAAAGACATCCGGAAAGTCTCGGACTACCGGAACATCCTCAAGGTCTGGAAGGGGGTTGGCATTTCGGGAGTAAAGCTGGCGCTTGGCCACTCGAGTTAAGACATTGACTGTCTTGCCCGATGGGTGAGTAAGTTGAACGGTTCTAGTGGCACAATCAATCTTAGCGTAATGAGCTGACATCCAGTCCATACCCAAGATGATGTTTATATCCGAGGACTTGAGAGCTATTAAGGATGCAAGGAAGACAAGTCTATCGACAAGAATTTCGTTCCCATGGCTTACTCTAGAAGTTTTCCATTTGGAACCCGGAGTTTGAATTACCATGGAAGTGGGCATGTCACAGAATGTCGTGTTATGCAATCGAGCATAGTTCTCGGATATGAATGAATGAGATGCTCCAGTATCGAAAAGAACAGATGCCGGATGGCAATTAACAAGGAGCGTACCAAGGACGACGTTAGGATCCTCATGAGCCTCCTCGGCTGAAACATAGTTGACATGGCCACGTGCAGTGGTGACCGGCTTGGCGTAGAATGTCTTTCCCACTGGCTTACCACGGCCAACGGACTTTCCAGACTGATTGGGGTTGTTGTTCTGGGGACACTCTCGACTATAGTGACCCGGATCTCCACACTTGAAACATGTCACAACATTGGGGCGTGGAGCAGCATTAGCAGCGGGGCCACCATAGGGCTTGGGCGGTGCAAACTACTGGTTGGGACGAGGCGCCTCAAAGGATGGCCTCAGAATGAACCTGGGTGGCAGTGCCGTGCTTGGAATCCACACTCGGCGCTTCTGAGATCCAGAGCCGGATGAAGAGCCAAAATCACGAGAGTGCTTGCGTGAAGCATCATAGTCAGACTGGCCTGTCTCAGAACTGATGGATTTATTGACCAACTTCTGAAAGGAGGTGCACTCGTGCAGACGAAGATCGCGGCGAAGCTCAGGGCTAAGTCCCTTGCGGAACCTTGACTGCTTCTTAGCGTCGGTGGATACCTCTTCAGGGGCATATCATGCCAGATTCCCAAATTCACGACTATATGCATCCATAGTCAGTCTTCCTTGGGTGAAATTGCAGAACTCTTCCCTCTTGTGATCTATGAGACCTTCCGGGATGTGATGCTCACGGAAAGCTTCACTGAATTCAGGACAAGTAGTGATTTGGCCGACCGGGCGCATAGCTTCAAAGTTTTCCCACCAAAGGCTAGCAGGGCCTTTGAGGTGATAGGCAACATAAGTAACCTTATCAGCTTCGGCTACGTTGGCAGAACGTAGCTTGTGGGTGATGCTGCAAAGCCAGTCATCCGCATCGAGGGGCTTGACGGAATGGTTAAACTTTGGTGGGTACAGCTTGAGAAAGTCATTGATTGACACCAAGTCATTTCGCTGATGGCGTGCAGTGTTCTGCTCAATCCGCTCTAGCAAGCGGTTAGTCTCACGCTTGTTTCTTTCCGCCTCCAGCATCAGTTCGGCCAGAGAAAGCGGGTGAGGCAGATTTTTACCCCTAGCTGCACTGGCTTCCCCCTGCTCCGGGGCAGCAGGGTTGCTGCGGGTGTTGACCATCCTAGGAGAAAACAAGACAACGGTTTAGATAAGGATGGCACAAACTTAGCAAGGAAGTGCAGAATGTAATGGATAACATGGAATGCTAAGATGTTCATTGCACGACATGGTAATATAGAAACTGCCATATATATACCATTGGTCATACACACCGTACATAGTTTAGTACAAGCCCATGCTAGAGTACAACTACGGTGACATTACATCTCATCGGAGGCATTCCAAGCTCCTATACATTATTTTTCTACACCTCCGGAGCGCGATACACACCAAGTCATATCCCACGGTCACGCGGGACTGTGGAGAATACAACTACTACAATACTAGTGAAACTACTACTAGCTCAAACGGTTCCGTAGTAATCCTCATAGAAGTCACCACCAAAGCCTGGAAGTGGAACATGATCATCTGGGAACAGACGGTCCTGCGGAGCCTGCGGACCATAGGGACTCGGATGTGGCCTTGGTCCCACAGGTGGTGGCAGACGGGGACCACGAGGAGGGGTGATGCCTCCTACATCGTGCCACTCCATACAATCTGGCAATCCAGACCGTACAGGGTACAGATCCCTCAGATCCATGTATCCTGCCTGTACCGCCGGTGCAAACCGAGTCAAGGTGTCCCAGTGATCAGCACGAGAGTTGAAAAGCTCCATATGCAAGGCCCGATTTTCGTGGTCCTTATCCTCGAGCATCTCGGCAGTGGTGCGGAGTAGTGACTCCTCATGTGTGGGGTCAACATAGATAGCCTGGAGATACCCTTGCGCTCCCGGAAGTGAAGCTGGTATATAACGGAAGTCGGTGTTCCGAAGCAGGCCAGTCCGGACTCGCATGATGGTCATCATGGAATAGGCAGCATCCTGCACAGCCATCTCAATAGTAACCCCGAGTCCATAGGAACAGTGAAGGGGCTCAGTGGCTCCAGGATAAGAGGGATATATCCTGACGGTATAGAGGTACTGGCTCTGGTTGAAGTCTTGGAACTGCTCTTCGACAATGTATTCGGGATACCAACGGTAACCCGTCTCTATCATTACCCGGACTAACATAGCAGTATGACCGGGCACATCGAGGCACCGGGTCAGGCGAACCACTTGGTTTTGAGCACGAGTGGCCGTCTGAAAGCACAACCACAATGCAAAGACATTAGAATTTCTAGGGAAAATTGGACAGCATAACAGCTGTAAATGCTCAGAAAAAGATTTGAGACATCCACAGCAGTTTGCAATACCACTCAACAACATCATATCAAGGTTCTGATTCAACTGGCAACATACAAAAAGTAGTAGAAACTATACTGAGGCTTGTAACAACAATTCTATAAGCTACTACGGATTAGTAACACGTGAACCTGATAGAAGAAGAGAGCCTAGTCCTTAACCCACGTTGAATGAGAAGAGAATGACTCAGATCAGAGGGCATAAGGTAAAGGAGTAAAAGAGCCTTACGTTCCCTCCCACAATCAATTCCCCTACATATAACTAAAGCATTTCTAGACTCGACATCGACCAGTTTGGCTCAATGAACCTACAGGCAGTCCGACTCTGATACCAACGCTGTCAGGACCCCGATTCCAAGTCACATCGATCTAGCCGGTAACACCTCATATCACACCCCGATTCCAAGTCACATCGATCTAGCCGGTAACACCTCATATCACATTGCGGCCTCACGCACGGTATCCCACGGGTGTCGCCTTACCATGGCCCGGGACCATTTGCGCCTTTTGGCACACGTATATGATAGTGTCGCTAGCATCCATATGACAGAGAACCCGGGCCGACATGGCTAGTCGTGAACCCAAAGCGGCACAGACCTATGGAGACAGGCATACATGAATCACATCGAGCATGTCGGTCATCAGCGAGTGAATCCGGGCTGTAGCACTGGGCTAACAGGACTCCGGATGTCACCGCGTGACATTTCCCCGAAGGAACTGACATAGGAACGAAGTGAAGCACATGCCGGCCAGTCAAGTGTCCTGAACAGTAGTGCTGGGCTAGCAGGACTCCGGTGAACCGGGCTGTAGCGGACTACTATGGCTCGAGGAACACTAGACTACATTTCCCCATAAGAAAGGCTGCCAAGGATAAACAACTAGATTGTCGGATCCCACTCATACCAAGCATTTCAATCATACACACAATATGCCCGATATGAGCAACATGGCATCACAACAAAACTCTACAACTCAAGTACTTTATTTAAAGGCTCCAGAGAGCCATACATAACATGTTCATACAGGTAGGGGTCACATGACCCGACACTCAAGTCATACAAGCATGCAAGCACAAGCGGAAGTAAATAGTCTGAGTACAGACACTAGAAAGCAAGAAGGCTTCCGAAGCCTGTCTATCTACATAGGGCCCTCCATGGCCAGGATCACCACCTGGGTGGCTAGTCACTCGTCGACATCAAGGTCTACGTAGAACCCATCGGAGGGAGCAGTGTTGTCGTCTGAAAACAGTAATTAAGCAAACATGAGTACAAAGGCACTCAGCAAGTCTTACAACAGAACCTACTATACATGCTCATTCTTAAGAAGGTGGTGGGGTTATTGCAGCAAGCTAGCTTTGACTCTTGGCTAAGCTATCCTACGGAACTCCACTAGTAAAATAGTTTTCGCACACGAGTCCACTACTCACCAACACAATACTCCACTGGGGATCCTCCCTCAACATCCTACGAGAGGGCCATCCTTGGTACTCACACTTATCTTGAGTCTTTTAGTAGTATCCATTAACTTGTCTATGAACTATATAGGCAACCAAGTAGTCCTTTACTACGGACGTGGCTATTCGAATAGTTTTATACCCTGCAGGGGTATACTTCGTCACACATGTTTCCACCACTTAGCGTCTGCACACGACATGTGCTCGGCAGACTTCAAGCGAAAACCGACGTGGGTGTAGACCACGACCTGACTAACCTCACAAGTCTCTAGTCCAGGTTTATCGCCTATTCAGGTTCCATCGACAAGGAAATCCGGCCGGGGTGTCCTCAACGGCCCCAAATGATGTGTACAAGGTCCCGAGACGCCAAACGGGCGCCCGGCATACCCGGCCACAGTGTATCTACCGCATCATAGCCCACCCCTAAGGTCAGCGCTATGCACGGCCACCAACACATAACCTACAAACACCAGAAACTAGTTGCAACTCCTGGACAGAGGGCGAGAGGGGTCAGTAAGTCGAGCGGGTCATATTTCAGGGCCCAATGTGTGGTAGTAGCTGCATCTTAAATCACGCATACGGATCTCAGTTCTTATGGAGACGGCCTCAATGAAACAACCCACCATGTACTCCTACATGGCCTCTCATCGATACCTTTACCAAAACATGTTCAACACATCCCTCACATTACCGACATATCATTTCACTCTAGCCCATCACCCCCTCACATTACCGACATAATCATTTCACTCTAGCCCATCACCTAGATGAACCAGACCTGACACAACTCTAAGCATAGCAGGCATAGCAAGGTGGGAAACACATACATGGCTCAATCAACTCCTACACATGCTAATGGGTTTCATCTAGTTACTGTGGAAATGACAGGTCATGTAGAGGATAAGGGTTCAACTACCGTAGCACACAGCAGTTTGAATCGCGTTGTCTTAATGAGTAAACAAGAGCAGAAGCGAGAACATGGGTTTGTATCGGAATGATCAATGGGTTGCTTGCCTGATGTAGTGGTAGTAGGGTACTTCCCTTCAGACAGATACTCGGGGTTATCCTAGGAGGCAGAACCTACCACGAAAGACACACCAAACATAATCAACACATGACAATATGCGACAATATGATGCATGCTATGACATGGCAAAATGAATGTGTCTTGGCCTAATGCAAGCTAAAACAGAAAGGAATGAACTCATTTGAATCAAAGATTCAAATGTTAGTTCATTTAACATAGCCTTATTAGTTCATTATCTTATTTTGCTTAAACAACAAGGTTATCTTGTTTTGTCATGCATGAAATCATTAGAGATGGGTAGATTGAATTTTTATGATCATTTTTCATATATAAATTTTTTGATTTGGAGATATGGTTGATTTTCTATGATTTTTAGAAGTTTTGGCTATTTTCTGGAATTTCCTATTAAAGAATAAATCCAGACAAGGATTTACTGCGTCAGCATTGCGTCAGAGGGACGTCAGGGGTCAACGGGCCGGTCCAGGTCAAACCTGACCAGTGGGACCCACGTGTCAGTAGTTAATTAACTAACTAATTTTTGATTAGTGCTAATCTAAGTTAATTAGCTGGGCGGTCCCATGTGTCAGAGACTCAGGGGAGGTCAACCTGGGCCCACATGGGGTCAAACAGGGTCAAACTCACTGGCGTTTAGCCGCCGGCGGGGCCAGACACGGCGGAGCAGCGCGGGTTTTGCACTCCGGCGACCAAAAGGACGGCGGAGACCATCTACGTGATGCGGGGAGTGAGCCACGTGGGGTGGTGGCAGTGGGTGGAGCTGGGGTGGCCGAAAACACCGACGGCGACGAGCGTTGCGGCTGCCGGAGTTTGGGCGAGGTCGAACTAGTCGCTAGCAGGCACGACGAGGGGCGTGCGGGGGTGCTACGGGCTCCTGTGAGTGCATTGAAGATGATGGCATGCTCGGTTGCGACCCAACGTGGCTGTGGCCACGACGGCGACGTGCGGTGGCGGCGGCGAGCTTCGGCCGCTGAGGGAGTCCTGGATTAGGGGGTGTTCAGATAGCCGAACTATACCTTCAGCCGGACTCCTGGACTATGAGGATACAAGATTGAAGACTCCGTCCCGTGTCCGGAAGGGACTTTCCTTGGCGTGGAAGGCAAGCTTGGCGATAGGGATGTTCAGATCTCCTACCATTGTAACCGACTCTATGTAACCCTAACCCTATCCAGTGTCTATATAAACCGGAGGGTTCTAGTCCGTAGGACAACATACACATCAACAATCATACCATAGGCTAGCTTCTAGGGTTTAGCCTCTCTGATCTCGTGGTAGATCCACTCTTGTAATACCCATATCATCAATATTAATCAAGTAGGACGTAGGGTTTTACCTCCATCAAGAGGGCCCGAACCTGGGTAAAACTTCGTGTCCCCTGCCTCCTGTTACCATCCGGCCTAGATGCACAGTTCGGGACCCCCTACCCGAGATCCGCCAGTTTTGACACCGACATTGGTGCTTTCATTGAGAGTTCCTCTGTGTCGTCGCCATCAAGAAGGATGCCTCGCCCCATCTTTAAAGACGGCACCGTTGCTAAGGGAGCTTTGGCTGTAGGCCAAACCCTCCGGCTAGGTGGTTTTCTTATGACCACCTGTTCGGCTTCTACGCCGACGATGACCTCTCGAGCCATCAAAAACAATCTTCATGTCAACTCGGAACTTGCCGAGCAGTTAGGATCCAATAGAGCTTTCCTCCATAAACAAGCTCTTGGATCGCTTCGCCGCCCTAGGAGTCGCTACGGATTACGACCAGATTGGGCCTAAAACCGATCTGAGAGAGATTAACTCTCCCCAAGCCACCCATCACATTGCCGTGGTAGAGGGACAGTGCGGCGACCCTTCATCTATCCTAAGGACCCGCTACGTCCGGATCCCCGATCCCTCCAAGCCAGATGTCCGCGGAGGGGAGGATATCACTCAAGACCTGAACCTAGAATCAGGCGATGGACTGTATTCATTGGACGACATCCAGGAATCCAAATTTTCGAGTTCGGAAATTCCTCGGCCTCTGAGCCTCAGAAGGGGTAAGGCTTCGGATCTAATTCCACCCACCCACCCGAACATTAGCGATCTATCCCAAATAAGGCAAGAGCCCAAAGAAACAGTACACCATTATTGGGCCAGATTCCTCCTGGTTATGAACAGGATAAAGGGCTGCCGCGAGGAAGACGCAATTTCATTCTTCTGCAATAATTGCACGGACAAGGGAATACTCAACGCCATAAGTCGCCGTGATATTACACGCTTCGCCGACTTAGCGTCCATAGTACGAAAGTACTGTGCGATGGAAAGCGCCCTGAAAACCGAAACAAAATTTTGGGATAATCCGGCCCTTAAGGCAAGCCCAGTCCGAAATAAAAGGGTGCATCATCGCCAGACACCCGGGTCAAACACCAAAAGGCAAAAACCTTCCACAGGTCATGGAACCGTACTGGAAGGATGGCTTAATGGACCCTGTAAAATTCATAGTACAGAGGACGCCACACCAACTCACAGCCTTAGAGCATGTTGGATACTCCGGCAGGTGGCCAAAATTGGCGAAAACCTCCTAATTCCGGAGGCCACAGAAAGCCACCCCAGGGACTCCAATACGGTATTAACAGTCTTCGAGACCTTCGCATCAAATAATATGCGAAAAAGGACACTCCGCAGCCTCGCCGAAGTCTACCAAGTAGCGACAATAAACCCATGGAGTGACACGGCCATTACCTTTAACGCCAGTGATGAACCTAAATATCAGAACAGCCCGAGCACCAGCTGCATTGGTCCTCAGTCCAATAGTGGACGACTTTCGTCTTACCAAGGTACTCATGGACGGCAGCAGCGGATTGAACCTCATTTATGAGGAAACTCTTCAAAAAATGGATATAGACTGGAACCGCATCATGCGAGGCAGCACAACCTTTAGAGGAATAATCCCCAGTCGGGAAGCGCGCTGTATAGGAAAAATCACACTAGATGTGGTGTTTGGTACGCCGGACAATTACAGGTCCGAAGAGGTCACGTTCCATGTGGCCCCGTTCAGCAGCGGTTATCACGCTTTGCTAGGGCGGGAAGCATTCACAATCTTCCAAGCAATACCCCATTACGGGTACATGAAGCTCAAGATGCCCGGGCCTAACGGTATCATCACCCTCGCGAGTGATCCGGACATAGCACTCCGCGCCGAAAACAAGACAGCCGCATTGGCCCTCGAGGCACTATCCGAAGCCCTAGCGGCTGAAGAGCTGACTGCGCTGCGCTCTATGGTGAATAGGGACGATGTGGTACTCGACAAAAGATCCAAATCCACTTCCTTTAAACCAGCGGACGAAATAGTCAAATTCCAAGTCCATCCAACGGATCCCAATAAAACAGCTTCCATCAGGGCACAGTTAAACCCTGATGTCGACGCCGCATTGCGAGAGTTCCTACAAGAGAACTGGGACATTTTCGCCTGGCACCCTTCGGACATGTCAGGAATCCCACGCGGTCTGGCCGAGCACAGCTTAAATATCCAAACAGGATTCAAACCTGTCAAACAGGCTCTCCGGTGTTTTTCCGAACCTAAGAGACATGCTATGGGAGAGGAGCTAGCAAAGCTATTAGAGGCCGGATTCATCAGAGATATAAAACATCCGGACTGGCTAGCAAACCTGGTGATGGTACCAAAGAAGGACAAATCCTGGCGCCTGTGTGTCGATTTTAAAGACCTTAACAAGGCTTGCCCAAAGGATCCCTTCCCCCTCCCCCGCATCGATCAAATTATCGATGCTACCGCAGGACACGATTCGTTGTGTTTCCTCGATGCATATTCTGGCTACCATCAAATCAAGATGGCAGAACCAGACCAAGCCACAACGACATTTATCACACCATACGGGCCATTCTGCTTCAACACGATGCCCTTCGGGCTCAAAAACGCTAGCACAACATATCAGTGCATGATTCGGACATGTTTGGCAAGCCAGATCGGTAAAACAGTGGAGGCATACGTAGACGATGTGGTCATCAAAACAAGACATGTTGAATCTCTAGTAGACGACTTGAGGCTCACATTTGATAATCTCCGAACATACGACATCAAGCTCAACCCGGAAAAATGCGTTTTCGGCGTCCCAGCCGGAAAGCTCTTGGGCTTCATTGTATCTAGTAGAGGAATTGAAGCAAATCCAGCCAAGATCCGAGCTCTGTCGCAACTGGATATCCCAAAGGACCTCAAACAAATACAAAAGTTAACCGGATGTGTGGCGGCTCTAAGCCGCTTTATCTCCCGTCTGGGAGAAAAGGCCCTTCCCCTTTACCGCCTCCTTCGGCGCACCAAACACTTCAAATGGACGGACGCAGCCACGGCCGGACTCGACGAAATAAAAGCCATACTAGCAACAAACCCAGTCCTGGCTGCGCCAAACACCGGCGAACCAATGCTATTGTACATCGCAGCAACACATCAGGTTGTAAGCGCAGTGCTCGTCGTTGAACGAGAAGCGGACGGACACAAATTCCCCCTTCAAAGGCCTGTCTACTATGTGTCCACTGTCCTCACTCCCTGCAAATCACGGTACCCGCATTATCAGAAGATTGAGTACGCGGTATTCATGGCATCCCGGAAGCTACGACACTACTTTCAAGAGTGTTCAATAACAGTAGCCTCAGAAGTACCACTTAACGACATTATAAACAACCGTGACGCAACGGGCCGGATTGCGAAATGGGCCATCGAGCTCCTCCCGTTCGACATAACTTATAAGCCATGACGAGCCATCAAGTCACATGTTTTGGCCAATTTTGTCGCAGAGTGGACGGAGGCCGAACTCCCTAAAGAGTACGGCACATATTCAAATTGGATCATGCATTTCGACGGCTCCAAAATGTTGGCTGGACTGGGGGCTGGCGTCGTTTTGACGTCCCCCACAGGAGACACATATCAATACGTACTACAGATTCTGTACACGGACTCCAACAATGCAGCCGAATATGAGGCCCTTTTACATGGTCTCCGGATGGCAGTATCCATGGGCATCCAACGCCTAGAGGTGCGCGGGGATTCGAACCTCGCAATCTCCCAAATTAATGGAGACTTCGACGCCAAGGACCCGAAAATGGAAGCTTACCGCAAAGCCGTCCTAAAAATGTCAGCTCGATTCGAGGGGCTTGAATTTCACCATATAGCCCGGGAGAACAATCAGGCGGCAGATGTCCTGGCACGCATCGGCGCAAAACACGATGTAGTCCCCCCCAACATCTTCTTGGAAAGGCTTTTCAAGCCATCCGTGGCATGGGAAGGGGAGTCGAACCATAGCAGCCCGGACCCAACCGCACTGCCCGACACCGAACATTCTGACATAATCGGAGGCTCTGCCATTGAGATAACACCTTCAGCCCACGTAATAATGGCCATCATCGCCCCGTGGACAGAACCATTCCTCGCCTACCTTACTAGGCAGGAACTCCCCGAAGACCAAAATGAGGCACGCTGCATAGTGCGGCGATCCAAAGCTTACAGAGTCCACGAGGGAGAACTTTACAAGAAAAGCACTACCGGAGTCCTTCAAAGGTGCATCTCCGAAGAGGAGGGGCGGGCTCTCCTGGCCGAAATCCATGCCGGACTCGGCGGTCATCACGCTGCAGCCCGGTCCCTGGTAAGCAAGGCCTTCCGTATAGGCTTTTATTGGCCAACGGCCTGGGCAGACGCTCAGGACTTAGTCCAACGATGCCCCAGTTGCCAACTCTTTGCAAACCAAAGCCATATGCCACCCACCGCCCTCCAAACTATCCCCATCACTTGGCCCTTTGCGGTCTGGGGGCTTGACATGGTTGGACCCCTTAAAGGCGGAACCCACAAGCACAAATACTTACTGGTCATGGTGGATAAGTTCACCAAATGGATAGAGGCCAAGCCTGTTAAGACGGCCGAATCCGGAACTGCGATAGACTTCATATCCGGGGTTGTACACCGTTACGGCGTTGCCCACAGCATCATCACTGATAGTGGCACGAACTTTACGGCCGACGAGGTAAAACTCTGGTGCAAAAACATGGGCATAAAGCTCGATTATGCTTCCGTCTATCACCCACAAACCAACGGCCAGGTCGAACTTGCAAATGGTCTTATTATGAGCGGCATCAAACCCAGACTAGTGCGGTCCCTCAAGGAATCCAACACGCACTAGGTAGAGGAGCTCGACTCCATACTCTGGGGGCTGCGGACCACGCCGAATCGCACCACCAGATACACACCATTCTTCATGGTGTACGGCGCAGAGGCAGTTTTGCCTTGCGACATAATTCATGACTCACCTCGAGTGCGCATGTACGAGGAAAGAGAAGCCGAGCTCGATCGGCAGGACAGTTTGGACGCATTAGAGGAGGAGCGCGACGTGGCGAAAGCCCGTTCCGCATTCTATCAACAGCAAGCCCGAAGATACCAAAGCAGAGAAGTACGGGCCAAAAATTACAACATTGGAGAATTAGTTCTACGCCTGCCGGACAAGAAAAAGGACAAACTCAAGCCCAAGTGGGAAGGTCCATTCATAATTGACCAAGTCCTGGCTGGTGGAGCGTACCGCCTGCGAAACGCATCGGATAACCGACTCGAGCCGAACCCATGGAACACAGCCCGTCTTCGAAGATTCTATGCCTAGCGTCGGATCCTGTGTTCGTCTCCTTACTCTGTCCATTTTTTATATACTGTTCGTCTTGCATTTCTCTCCTTCTCCCTTTTTCTCTCTCTTATGACCTTTAAAGGCTCACACATTGCCGCGCTATCCGCGCTTAGTAAACCTGGGGGCTTCTTTAATAGAAGCTTATTTATACTGGCCTCATGCCCAACACATGTGTCAAACTTCCGCATGTACCTTTTATTCACCATTATATGCATCGATATGACTTAAGTTTTGGCCAAGCTGGGTTGCCTGGCTCCTGTGCTTACCCCTACGTTCCCGATTATTAGGCTAGGTGGTAAAGGGAGCACCTCTGCGATTGTTACTGCCGGATCAGCCGGACGTGTACCTCAGACTGGGTGAAGCCGAAAGCCAGCATTCTTAAGAGAATATTGGGTCGGTGAACTAAAGATGATCTTTTTCTTTATCTATGTGCCCCCAGGCATTTTTCCTGCGTTTCTTTTCGCGGAATGGACATGCACTTTAGGGCATGCCCCCCAGGGAAAGGAACCCCTAACAGAACTATTCTCCCTGGAAGATGTTTCTTACTAACCATGTAATATAACACAACTAGTCGGGCACTTGTCTGTTCACGCACTAATGACCCCTACGCCTGGTCTCCACGCATTCCCCGGTTCCTATATAACCGCATGGGAATTCGGACACACTCCAGTCCGCCAGGCCCCGAGGTTGAAGCGAAAAGATCGGCCATGACAAATGATCTACAATCCGGCTAGAAGGCATTATAAATGGCAATTCAATTACATAGTCATTTTGACTGATTATATTCCTCTTCAATACCATCTAACAGGCTGTCTAATTTACAGTCCTACTGGGAGTACTTCGCGGCCAGCTCTACTTGGCCGTACACTAAGCTTACAGGGATCTCCTTCCCATCGGGCCCTATAGGACCGACCTCGGCCATGTGGTTGGGGTCAGCCTTGGAGTACCGCGTCTTCACCATGGCCCAGGCCTCCCTAGCGCCTTGACGGCAGGCTGATATCTTCCACAATTGGAAGTGCCGCCGTGCTCCCTTTAGCTTCTCCGCAAGCTCTCCAATACCTTCGGGCATGGAGAAGGATGGCCACAGGACCTGGGCGACGCCTCGCATCGCCTGCCGAACTCGATCGAGCAGTTGCGAGAGCTCGGGAAGAAGGTCACCTGTAGAACCGGGCATCTCCTCCGCCGGACGACCTGTTAACACACCTAAAGACATTGCTCTCTCAGTCGACTTCCCCGCCGAACTTTCTTTCAAGAGGTTCGTTCAAGCACTTACTAAATATGCCGCGCCGAAGACGCTGATTCTCCTTCACAGAGTCCGACAGCTGGGCACGAACATCTTTTAGCTCGACGCCCAGCCGGGTGTTGGCATCTTGGAGAATGTTCTTCTCCCCCATCACCTTTAATAACACCCTCTCACCAGCCTTTAGTTGGCGTAGGAGGTGTTGCCTTTCTGGATTCAATCCGGCGCCATCTGCAATTTTATTTGTCAGATTCGCACCAAAGCCGTGCTTCGCCACATACTTCTCTTTCGAAATATACATTACTAGAGGGGTCTCCTTAGGCTCCCCTGTCGTGGCTAGTGCAGCCTCCAGTTGGGCTTTGCACTCTTCCAGCTCCTGGGACAGTAGGGAATTCTTTTCTGTAAGAACCTGCATTTCAAATGATCCTTAAACCAGTTATTCTAACTGCTTTCAGTCTCGGGGGCTACTGCTACACATATATTAACCAAAATTCTCTTTCCCGTATGTCTTTTACATATTGCTCCATGGCTTTGGCTAGACCATTTTGAGCGGCACGAAGGTGCGCATCTACCAAATTGAAGGCATCTAATGCCTCTTGGGAGAAGCAAGCGTCGCGAAGAATTATCCGGCGACGCCGGTGGTTCATGGCACTTTCCACCTCAGAGTTGGTGGCAGATAACCCATCCGCATCCTCCGACAGAGAAACGTCTGGCACACGCCTTGCATTCGCTTCCACCCTCGGACCAGGCTTTGGAACCTGGCTGGTGGAGGCGCGATTAGCAACCTCTCTGGATACAGTCCGGCGCGGTCTCTTTGTCCTGAAAGGGGCACGAGTGTCAAACGTGCCTCGAAGGTATACCAACTGGGATAAAGGGGCGCGCCATACCTTCGCGCCGATGCCTCAGTCCGGGCTGCACCTCTTTTCTGCCCACAGGACCCTACGGCCCCTGGTTGGTTCGTCGCCGCAGGTTCGGCCTTCCGCCTCAAAAACCTCCCCTGCAAAGTTCGGTTGCAATCAGGAAATTGAACACGCGTGGATGGGCCCCTGTCCGGGGTACGGGGACTTCGGTTTCAGGTACCTGGGGTGTTCGGATTAACCCTGGTAATCAGCCTTAATGGCCACCAAGGCGTTGTCCTCACTCAATTGATGGAAAACTCCATCAATCAGCTCCACAGATATGTCCGGATCCTCTTGAGAGGCCGGGTCGAGAGACCGTCCTGGGTCCTCGGGTTGTGGAGGCGGGCTGCTTATGTCCTTAACGGCCCGGCGCAGTTCCTGCGTTGAAATCATCAGACTGAGTATTTGACAATGGGAACACTAAATGGATGAGCAAGTAAATGCGACCGCTTACCCAGCTTGGGGGGTTGTGCATAGAGAATCCACCCTGTGGGTTGACGCGGAGAAATTCCTCCTCTTCTCCCTTTTACAGAGTGGACAAGATCTTTAATAGAGCGGCAACTGAATCTGGCCCTTTACGGCCGTAGCGGGTGGCGTCGTCCTTCCCGTTGAAATCCCACATGGGGTGGCTTCTGTACTGAAGCGGCTGCACCCCCCGCATGATGCATTCGGCCATAACTCCGATCATGGTTAGTCCGACATAGGCCAACAATCTTATTCGGCCCATGAGATAAATGATGTCCCTGTCACTTTCCCTTTGAGGGCTCCGTGGACGCCAGCTTAGGCGCTTCTTTAAAGGAGCACTATTGAACTCTGGGAGGCCGAGCCGGACAGGATCCGGCAGCGGGACGTCTTCTATATAGAACCATTCCGAGGGCCAATCTTTGGACGCCTTCTTTGGGGTTCCGGACAGATATCCGGTCCCGGCGATGCGCCATACTTCGGCTCCGCCCACTTGATACATTGACCCTTTCTTGGAACGGGGCACGAGGCAAAATAGCTCCTTCCACAGTCCGAAATGAGCTTCAATACCCAAGAACAGCTCACAGAGGGCTACAAAGCCCGCGATATGCAATACCGAGGCAGGCGTGAGATGATGTAGCTGGAGGCCGTAGAACTCCAGCAGCCCCCGGAGAAATGGGTGGATGGGAAATCCGAGCCCCCTTATTAAGTAAGGGACAAGGCACACCCGCTCTCCCTTGGATGGATTAGGGGCGTTCTCTGCTTGCTCTCCGCCGTTGTAGACAGCAAGACCGGCTCGGACCGGGACAATATAGGCCGGGGGGAGAAATCCCTTGGTCTGAAGCGTTGCTAACTCGCTATGCGGAGTAGAACATCTCTCCCAATATCCAGGCTTAGGGCTAGAAGGGCGAGCGGAGGAGTTGCGGCGACTGGCCATGGTGGAATGGACCTTTGTCGGATGCGCTCTGATGAACACTCGTGGAGGGGAGAAGGTGTGGATTGGATCTAAATCCTCTTCCCCTTAAAAAGGGCAACTCACTTACTCGGCTAGGGGTGTGAACGTAAAAACACTCATATTTTTCATATTCGTTTGACACGTGGAAAACGGCCATTATTGGGCGTAGAAGCCAAGGAGCGCATCATCTACAAGAAACCGGGCTTTATTCAAACAGGTACACGGAATTTGGAGGAGAACCCGCCTGTAACACCCCGGATGTGATTCACCCATTATGTAATCCAACTCTTGCCGTTTCTGGCCTTAAGTTATTTTGTTTTCTAGGGTTCGGGTCTTTGTCTCCGTGTGTTGTTATCGTTGTCATGCATCTCATATCATGTCATCATGTGCATTGCATTTGCATACATGTTCATATCATGCATTCGAGCTTTTTCCCCGTTGTCCGCTTTGCATTCCGGCGCTTCGTTCTCCTCCGGTGGTCATTTCTAATTTTCTTTCGTGTGTGGGGATTAAACATTTCCGGATTGGACTGAGACTTGCCAAGCGGCCTTGGTTTACTACCGGTAGACCACCTGTCAAGTTTCGTATCATTTGGACTTCGTTTCATACTCCAACGGTTAACCAAGGGACCGAAAAGGCCTCGTGTGTGTTGCAGCCCAACACCCCTCCAAGTTGGCCCAAAACCCACCAAAACCCTCTCCATCATCTAGAGCGTTCGATCACGATCGCGTGGCCAAAAACCGCACCTCATTTGGACTCTCCTAGCTCCTCCTATGCCTATTTAAAGACCCCTCCGAAATTCTTCTTCTTCCTCCCCCCCCGAAACCCTAAAAAACTCCTCGCGCCGCTGCCGGACACGTCCGCCCCGGGCGGACAAAGTCGCGCCGCCGCTCCGCACCAGTGGCGTGACGCCACGTGTCGCCGTCGCCCGTCCCGCCGCGTGGCCTGGCGAGCCCGTCGCGGGCCCTCTCGGCTCGTTCCCTCCGCGCCGCCGAGCCGCCTCTCCCTCCGCCCGCGCCACCGCGCCTCCTTGCCGGCGGCCGCCGCCCCATGCCGGCAAGCGCCGCCGCACCGGGCCGGCCACCGCCCGTGCCGGCGAGCGCCACTGTCCCGCCGCCACCGGCCGGCTCCGCCTCCCCCCGGCCTCCTCCTCCACGCCTCAAGTCCCTCTCTGGCGATCTCCTCCGTCTCCGGCGAGCTCCAAGTACCCCGGCGTCCTTGACTTCTGTGCATGAACAGTAACTCCGGCGATGTCCCGATCTGGATTTGAGATCCGAAATCTCGGGGTTGACTTTTTGCCCCGAAACTCTAATTTTTTTGCTATGTTCATCATGTCGTAACTCCTCATCCGTAACTCCATTTTGGGCATATAGCATATCAAAATGTTCGTCTCAGCGAGTACATCATTTCATTCCATTGCATCATTTTCATTTGAGTTCATCTTGATGCCCGAAATGCTGTTAGAAGAGTGCTACTTGAGATAATTGTCAGATCTGCTGCTCCATTTAGATATTTGTCATTTTTGCCATGATTATTGTGTGCATGATATGCCCCTGAGCTCTACATATGTTTTGTTAAGTGTTTTTCCATATTTCCATAGGTGCAACCCATGTATTTTTGAGATGTGTGTGGTGCCTAGCACAAGGTTGCAAAGTGAGGCACTTGGTAATGCTGATTTCAGGGACTTAGCATTTCCACTAAGTCCTTGACCTGTTTATCTCATATTGCCATATGTTCATGTTGTTTCCTAGTGATCCGTGCCTCTTTTGAGGATGATCAGTAAGGATGTTTTGTTAATCTTGTAGTGTTCTATCCATCCATGTCTTTATTTGCAATTATGGAGCACCCTAGCTTGAGTCAATCGAGCTCTACTTTTGTCATTTCATGAATCTGGGCAGATTGTCTACTTGTTAGCAATTTTGCCGAGGTTGTTGTAGTTAATACGTGCATGCTATGCTATTGTTCTTGCCATGTATAGCTTGAATTTTATGTATTCTTGATGTATGTATGCTTAGCTTGTCATGACTTTCTCCGTAGTGAGTGCATCGAGCTCGTAAACATGCCTACTTGATATCTATTTTCAGCATGCTCCAGTTTTTCACTAAGTCTGAGAACTGATTATGTTTTTGCCATGTTCACATGCTTGCAAATGTATTTTCTCATCCCTTTTGGCTCAAGGTCACTAAGGGACTTTTGTTAAGATCTTTGAGTAGCTCCATGCTATGCTTTACTTTGCCATGTCCAGGTCCTGTAGCATATAGTTTTGTTGCTCCGAAGAGTGCTATCTGATCTGAAATTCCAGACAAGTGTTAATTTCACTAAGTCTGAAATCTGTTTACCATATGCATTTTTGCCATGCTTGTTTGAACATGTTAATGGATGAATTGGTCGTAGCTCTGTGCTAGACTTTTGTTAAGCATCATGAATGCATCCCTGCCATGTACTTTTTGTCATTTTTGAGTGCGGTAGCATGTTCATCTCATTGCATTTAGATGGCTACTTGCTGTAAATCACAGAACGTGGTCATATTTGAATCGCTTGCCATTTCCAAACCGTAACTCCGATTCCGGCGTTCTTTATATCGTTTTCAAGCGATTTCATCTCATATTTCCAGTGGCACACTTGGATTTCCAAGTTGAGGCCAGGTTCATGCATTCCTTGTCACATCTTGCATATGCATCCCGCATCGCATTCCGCATAGCATACCATGTTTGCATCATATTGTTTGATCCTTGCACGTGGTTGATTGTGCTCCATTTGCTTATTTGTCTTGTTTGGGTAGAGCTGGGAGACGAGTTCGCTAACGAGGAGCCTGTTGAGTTTGCTTTCGAGGATCCAGTCAACTCTGACAACTTTGCAGGCAAGATGATCATACCCTCGAAATCACTACTATCTTTGCTTTGCTAGATGCTCGCTCTTTTGCTATGCCAATGCTACGATGCCTACCACTTGTTTGCAATCCTCCCAAATTGCCATGTCAAACCTCTAACCCACCATGTCCTAGCAAACCGTTGATTGGCTATGTTACCGCTTTGCTCAGCCCCTCTTATAGCGTTGCTAGTTACAGGTGAAGATTGGAGACCCTTCCTTGTTGGAACATTATTTACTTGTTGGGATATCATTTTATTGCCATGTTATCTTAATGCATCTATATACTTGGTAAAGGGTGGAATGCTCGGACTCTCGCCTAGTGTTTTGTTCCACTCTTGCCGCCCTAGTTTCCGTCATATCGGTGTTATGTTCCCGGATTCTGCGTTCCTTACGCGGTTGGGTTATAATGGGAACCCCTTGATAGTCCGCCTTGAATAAAACTCCTCCAGCAATGCCCAACCTTGGTTTTACCATTTGCCACCTAGCCTTTTCCCTTGGGTTTCGCGGACTAAAGGGTCATCTTATTTTAAACCCCCCCGGGCCAGTGCTCCTCTGAGTGTTGGTCCAACCTAGAGCACCGTGCGGGGCCGTCCCTTGGCAACTTGGGTTACGTTGGCTCCCGTACGCTTAGCTTATCCGATGTGCCCTGAGAACGAGATATGTGCAGCTCCTATCGGGATTTGTCGGCACAGCGGGTGGTGTTGCTGGTATTGTTTTACCATTGTCGGAGTTGTCTTGAAGAACCGGGATACCGAGTCTGATCGGAACGTCTCGGGAGGAGGTCTATTCCTTCGTTGACCGTGAGAGCTTGTCATGGGCTAAGTTGGAACTCCCCTGCAGGTATTTGAACTTTTGAAAGTCGTGCCCGCGGTTATGGGCAGATGGGAATTTGTTAATGTCCGGTTGTAGATAACTTGAACCTTAACTTAATTAAAATGAATCAACAGTGTGAGTTATCGTGATGGTCTCTTCTCGGCGGAGTCCGGGAAGTGAACACAGTGTTGGAGTAATGCTTGCGCAGGTTGTCCTCTAGTTTCTCGCTCGCGCTTTGCCTCCTCTTCTCGCTCTCTTTTGCGAACAGGTTAGCCACCATATATGCTAGTCGCTTGCTGCAGCTCCACATATTTATCCTTGCCTTTTCCTATTAAGCTTAAATAGTCTTGATCGCGAGGCTGCGAGATTGCTGAGTCCCTGTGGCTCACAGATTACTATTACACCAGATGCAGGGCCTGATGTTTCCGCTCCAGGTGACGCGCTCGAGCTCAAGTGGGAGTTCGACGAGGACTCTCAACGATACTATGTTTCCTTTCCTGATGATCAGTAGTGGTGCCCTGTTGGGGACGATCGGGACCGTGTCGCATGTTGGGTTGTCTTTTATTTTGGCGCCGTAGTCGGGCCATGAGTGTTTGGATGATGTAATGTTATTTATGTACTTGATTGACGTGGCGAGTGTAAGCCAACTATGTTATCTCCCCTTTTATTATCTATATTACATGGGATGTTGTGAAGATTGCCTAACTTGCGACATATGCCTTCACATCGAGGGTGTTACAAGTTGGTATCAGATCCTTCCCTGACCTTAGGAGCCCCATTGCTTGATCGTTTTAGCGGCCAAGTTGTGTCTAGAAAAATGTTTTGAGTCATTTAGGAATTATATATCGGAGAGTTTAGGAATTCTTTTTACTTCCCAGTCTCCTCATCGCTCTGGTAAGGCATCCTGACATAGAGTTTTGACTCTTCTCTTCTCAAATTTCACTAAAAAAAATTTAGGATCACGCGGGTATCTTGGAATCGTTCCGATGGTTTTATGACGAGAACATTGTCTTGGTGCCTCCTGTCAGGGGTTTTGTGGAAGTGTCCCGGGGAGTTGAGCTCTGAGGTGTTGTCGTCATAATTTTATCGTTGCAGTTCTGGAATACCTGAGTCTAGTACGCCGACATCGAAAATCTCTTTTATGCAGTTCGTTGGTGAGATAACCTCGACGCCACCCAGTACTGGGGTGGGAGTTCGGGAGTATCACCATAACTTGTATAACAGATGCTTTTCGAAGGTTGAGGTAGATGGTTTCTGAAGTTCTGCTCGGTTATGTGTTGAAGGATGGATACAGCTGGATGTAGGATTTGATAGATTTGGGTGAGATATTATGCTTGCCCTGTATCCCCAACACCTGATTGCATAACCGGAAAGGTTCGGGAGTTTCATAGGTGGGAATTCAAGTAGCTCTAGTTCTTCTTCCACGGATATTTGGTTTGAGATTGGGATTTCTTACCAATTATTCGTTCTTGATTCGTACCTTGTTGATTTATTTCTCTACCTAAATTCTACGTGGCTTCTCAATTTATGGATATGTGACCATTTCAAGAGGAATGCATTCGTTCATTTTTGTTCGGATGTGAAGACTATATGTTGCAATTTTCATTCCGTTGGATTCAGCTTCATTTATCTGTCTATGTGCTAATGGTGGTCAACCTCTTCAGGATGGCTCCCGCTAAGAGCACCAATCAGAATCAGAATCAAGATCCGCCACCACCTCCACCTCCTCTGGAGGCATGGCAAGCTGTGATGGCCGCAACCAATGCAAACACACAGTTGATCATGCAAATTCTTCAAGAGCGCAATCAAGGCAACCAAGGGAACCAAGGCAACAATCAGAATCACTTTGCTACACTCAACCAGTTCCTTGCTAACGGGCCAAAGACTTTCAGCAATTGTGTTGAGGCAACCGATGCTGACGATTGGCTCGTGGATCTGTGCAAGCATTTCGAGTGCAGTAACATCAGGCCTGAGGACTTCGTCAAGTTCGCTTCCTTCCAACTCAAAGATCAAGCTGCAGAATGGTTCCAGCAGTACAAGGATTCCAGAGGTGGACGTGTGATTACCTGGGATGAATTCCGTCAAGACTTCAAAGCCCATCATATTCCCCTGAGCGTGGTTGAAAGCAAGCGTGAGGAATTCCGCAACCTGAAGCAAGGCTCTTTGTCTGTCTATGACTACAACAAGTTGTTTCAGAAGCTCGCCCGCTTTGCCAAGCAGGACGTCCCTGATGAGAAGAGCATGATATACCAGTTCAGGGGTGGTCTCAGAGAAGAAATTCAGCTAGCTCTTGTTCTCTTTGAGCCCTTGAGGTACGATGAGTTCTACAACATGGCATTGAAGCAAGAGGCCGCTCAATTGAGGTGTGATGCTTCCAAGAAGCGAGTCAGAGATGCTACTCCTTCTTCCTCTACTCAAGTGGCCAAGCAGCAGAAGTATTGGCTTCCTCCTCCTCCGTTCCGTCAGCTGTATCAGCAGAAGAGCAAAGGTGGCAGTGGATCTTCCCACCCACCCAACCCTGGCTTTCAGAACAAGACTTCGTCTCAAGCTCCAAGATTGAGTGCTCCGTACCACCGTCCGCTTTCAGAGGTCACGTGCAACAAGTGCCAACAGAAGGGTCACTATGCCAACAAGTGCTTCAACCAGAGGCGTCTCCCTCCTCCTCCTCCTGTGAGATCAGCAAGTACAGCTATGGTCAAGCATAACCCCAAGCATGCCAAGGTCAACTTGCTGAATGCTGCTCGGGCAGAGGACTCATCAGATGTCATCATGGGTAACTTTCCAGTTAACTCTTTTCCCGCAAAAGTTCTTTTTGACACTGGTGCATCGCATTGTTTCATGTCAAGATCATTTGTTTCCAAGCATGACTTCGTTTCACAAATGTTGGGTAAACCTATGGGAGTGGTTTCTCCGGCTAAGTCTATGAGGGCTACTTCAATAGTCCCGGATATTTCTATCATGATGGGTGATTTCAAGTTTCTGGCTTCCCCAATGGTTCTTGGTAACTCGGGTATTGATCTTATTCTCGGGATGTATTGGCTTTCTAAGCACAAGGCTCAGCTTGATTGTGCAGCCAGGCAGATTCAATTGACTCATTCGTATGAGGATGTAATTGTCTTTGCCGCGAATGACGATACCATCCGTCTATTTTCTCTCAATGAGAAGGGTGAACTGGATGTCATCTCGCAAATTCCAGTCGTTTGCGAATATCAAGACGTTTTTCCAGAAGAGCTTCCAGGAATGCCTCCGCACCGGCCAGTTGAATTCGTTATTGATTTTGAGCTTGGCACGGAACCTGTGTGCAAGCGTCCTTACAAGCTCGGACCTGAAGAGTTGAAGGAGTTGAAGAAGCAACTCGATATTCAAGAGAGAATGGGTCCCATCCGGCCTAGTTCTTCTCCGTGGGGTTGTGGTGTTCTTTTTGTGAAGAAAAGGATGGAACGGACCGACTTTGTGTTGATTACCGTCCATTGAACAGGAAGACCATCAAGAACAAATATCCACTTCCCAACATCAATGACCTTTTCGAACAACTCAAAGGTGACCAAGTATTCTCCAAGCTTGATCTTCGTATGGGTTATCATCAGATTCGAATCCGTGAGCAAGATATTCCCAAGACGGCTTTCAGAACAAGCTATGGTTCATATGAATACACTGTCATGTGTTTTGGCCTCGTCAACGCTCCTCCGACGTTCCCTCTCATGATGAACTTCATCTTCAACGCCTACACCAATGACTTCATTTTGGTCTATCTCGACGACATTCTGGTTTTCTTGAAGAACAAGGAAGATCATGCCAAGCACTTGCGTTTGGTACTCGACAAGCTGAGGGAACACAAGTTCTACGCCAAGTTCTCCAAGTGCAAATTTTGGCTCGATGAGGTTCTTTATCTTGGTCATATCATCTCTGCCAAGGGCATTGCGGTGAATCTTGAGAAGGTGTCTGCAATTGTGAATTGGGAACCTCCTCAACGTGAAGCAACTCCGTAGCTTCCTCTGTCTCGCAAGCTATTGCCGAAGATTCGTTGAAAACTTTTCTAAGATCGCGAAGCCTCTCTCAAATCTTCTCCAGAAGCACGTCAAGTACGTTTGGTCTCCGGAGTGTGACATTTCTTTCAACACTTTGAAAGAGAAATTGATCACTGCTCCAGTTCTGACTCCACCTGATGAATCCAAACCGTATGAGGTCTTTTGTGATGCCTCTCTCCAAGGTCTTGGCGCAGTGTTGATGCAAGAGAAGAAAGTGGTTGCTTATACCTCTCACCAGTTGAAGCCCAATGAGAAGAACTACCCCACTCATGATCTCGAGTTGGCGGCAGTTGTGCATGCTCTTTTGACTTGGAGACATCTCTTATTGGTTAGAAAAGTGGACATTTTCACTGATCACAAGAGTCTCAAGTACATCTTCACTCAGCCTAATCTCAACCTCAGGCAAACTCGATGGGTCGAAATGATCCAAGAGTATAATCCGAGTATCGAGTATACTCCAGGCAAGGCCAATGTGATTGCGGATGCATTGAGTAGAAAGGCTTATTGCAACAGTCTAATTCTCAAGCCTTATCAACCCGAGCTTTGTGAAGCCTTCCGCAAACTTAATCTGCAAGTTGTTCCTCAAGGTTTCCTCGCCGACCTTCAAGTCTCTCGTACCTTGGAAGACCAGATTCGCCAAGCTCAGCTTCTTGATGCTATGGTGAAAAAGGTGAAGATTGGGATTGCCAAGAGTCAACCCAAGTACAAGTGCTACCGCCTTGATGACAAGGACACTCTCTTCTTCGAGGATCGTATTGTTGTACCCAAAGGTGACCTTCGTAAAGTGATCATGAACGAGGCTCACAATTCTCTCCTCTCCATCCACCCTGGGAGTACGAAGATGTATCAGGACCTCAAGCAGGCTTATTGGTGGACTCGAATGAAGCGAGAGATTGCTCAATTCGTGAATGAGTGTGATGTCTGCAGAAGAGTGAAGGCAGAACACCAAAGGCCAGCAGGCTTTTTGGGCAGCCCAATGCCTCAATATATATAGGGAAGGGGAGGGGCTGCGCCCCCTCTAGGGTTCCCACCCCTAGGGGGGGCGGCAGCCCTAGATGGGGAGGCAAGGGAGTGGCCAAGAGGGGATGGGAGAGGGAGGCGCACCAATATGGGCCCTAAGGCCCATATCCCATTAGGGTTTGCCCCCCTCTCTCTCTTAGGCGCATGGGCCTTAGTGGGGCTGGTGCCCTTGGCCCATGTAGGCCAAGGAACACTCCCTACAGCCCATGTGGCCCCCCGGGGCTGGTGGCCCCACGGGACCCTCCCGGTGGTCCTGGTACGTTACCGATAAACCCCGAAACTCTTCCGGTGACCAAAACAGGACTTCCCATATATAAATCTTTACCTCCGGACCATTCCGGAACTCCTCGTGACGTCCGCGATCTCATCCGGGACTCCGAACAACATTCGGTAACCACATACAAACTTCCTTTACAACCCTAGCGTCATCGAACCTTAAGTGTGTAGACCCTACGGGTTCGGGAGACATGCAGACATGACCGAGACGTTCTCCGGTCAATAACCAACAGCGGGATCTGGATACCCATGTTGGCTCCCACATGTTCCATGATGATCTCATCGGATGAACCACAATTCCCTTTGTCTATCGGTACGACACTTGCCCGAGATTCGATCGTCGGTATCCCGATACCTTGTTCAATCTCGTTACCGGCAAGTCTCTTTACTCGTTCCGTAACACATCATCCCGTGATCAACTCCTTGATCACATTGTGCACATTATGATGATGTCCTACCGAGTGGGCCCAGAGATACCTCTCCGTTTACACGGAGTGACAAATCCCAGTCTCGATTCGTGCCAACCCAACAGACACTTTCGGAGATACCTGTAATGTACCTTTATAGCCACCCAGTTACGTTGTGACGTTTGGCACACCCAAAGCACTCCTACGGTATCCGGGAGTTGCACAATCTCATGGTCTAAGGAAATGATACTTGACATTAGAAAAGCTTTAGCATACGAACTACACGATCTAGTGCTATGCTTAGGATTGGGTCTTGTCCATCACATCATTCTCCTAATGATGTGATCCCGTTATCAACGACATCCAATGTCCATGGTCAGGAAACCGTAACCATCTATTGATCAACGAGCTAGTCAACTAGAGGCTTACTAGGGACATGGTGTTGTCTATGTATCCACACATGTATCTGAGTTTCCTATCAATACAATTATAGCATGGATAATAAACGATTATCATGAACAAGGAAATACAATAATAACCAATTTATTATTGCCTCTAGGGCATATTTCCAACAGTCTCCCACTTGCACTAGACTCAATAATCTAGTTCACATCGCCATGTCATTAACACTCACAGGTCACATCGCCATGTGACTAACACCCAAGAGTTTACTAGAGTCAGTAGTCTAGTTCACATCACTATGTGATTAACACTCAATGAGTTTTAGGTTTGATCATGTTGCTTGTGAGAGAGGTTTTAGTCAACGGGTCCGAACCTTTCAGATCCGTATGTGCTTTACAAATCTCTATGTCATCTCCTAGATGTAGCTACCACGCTCTATTTGGAGCTATTCCAAATAACTGTTCTACTTGGAGCTATTCTAAATTGTTGCTCCATTATATGCATCCGGTATCTCTACTCAGAGCTATCCGGATAGGTGTTAAGTTTGCATCGACGTAACCCTTTACGTCGAACTCTTTTTACCACCTCCATAACCGAGAAACTTCCTTAGTCCACTAATTACTAAGGATAACTTTGGCCGCTGTCCTGTGATCCATTCTTGGATCACTCTTGTACCCCTTGACTGACTCATGGCAAGGCACACTTCAGGTGCGGCACACAGCATAGCATAATGTAGAGCCTATGTCTTAAGCATAGGGGACGACCTTCGTCCTTTATCTCTATTCTGCCGTGGTCGAGCTTTAAGTCTTAACTTCATACCTTACAACTCAGGCAAGAACTCCTTCTTTGACTGATCCATCTTGAACACCTTCAAGATCATGTCAAGGTATGTGCTCATTTGAAAGTACCATTAAGCGTTTTGATCTATCCTTATAGATCTTGATGCTCAATGTTCAAGTAGCTTAATCCAGGCTTTCCATTGAAAAACACTTTCCAAATAACCCTACATGCTTTCTAGAAATTCTACATCATTTCTGATCCATAATATGTCAACAACATATACTCATCAGAAATTCTATAGTGCTCCCACTCACTTCTTTGGAAATACAAGTTTCTCATAAACTTTGTATACACCCAAAATCTTTGATCATCTCATCAAAGCGTACATTCCAACTCCGAGATGCTCACTCCAGTCCTCAGAAGGATTGCTGGAGCTTTGCATCCTTATTAGCATCTTTTCAGGATTGACAAAACCTTCCGGTTGTATCACATACAACCTTTCCTCAAGAAAAACGTCGAGGAAACAATGTTTTGACATCCTTTCTGCAAGATTTCATAAATAATGCAGTAATCGCTAATATAATTCCAACAGACTTTTAGCATCGCTACGAGTGAGAAAAGTCTCATCATAGTCAACTCCTTGAACTTGTCGGAAAACATCTTAACGACAAGTCGAGCTTTCTTAATGGTGACATTTACCATCATTGTCCGTCTTCCTTTTAAAATCCATCTGCACTCAACAGCCTCACGACCATCGAGCTGTTCTGTCAAAGTCTACACTTTGTTTTCATATATGGATCCTCTCTCGGATTTTATGGCCTCGAGCCATTTATCGGAATCCGGGCCCACCATCGCTTCTCCATAGCTCGTAGGTTCATTGTTGTCTAGCAACATGTCTTCCAAGACAGGATTACGTACCACTCTGAAGTAGTATGCATCCATGTCATCCCACGAGGTTTGGGAGTGACTTGATCCGAAGTCTCATGATCAATATCATAAGCTTCCACTTCAATTGGTGTAGGTGCCACAGGAACAACTCTTTGTGCCCTGCTATACACTAGTTGAAGTGACGGTTTAATAACCTCATCAAGTCTCCACCATCCTCCCACTCAATTCTTTCGAGAGAAACTTTTCCTCGAGAAAGGACCCGATTCTAGAAACAATCCTTTATTGCTTTCGGATCTGAGACAGGAGGTATACCCAACTGTTTTTGGGTTGTCCTATGAAGATGCATTTATCCGCTTTGGGTTCGAGCTTATCGGCCTGAAACTTTTCCACATAAGCGTCGCAGCCCCAAACTTTTAAGAAATGACAGCTTAGGTTTCCTTAAACCATAGTTCATACGGTGTCATCTCATCGGAATTACGTGGTGCCCTATTTAAAGTGAATGTGGTTGTCTCCAATGCCTAATCCATAAACTATCGTGGTAATTCGATAAGAGACATCATGGTATGCATCATATCCAATAGGGTGCAGTTATGATGTTCGGACACACCATCACACTATGGTGTTCCAGGCTGAATTAGTTGTGAAACAATTTCCACAATGTCTTAATTCTGTGCCAAACTCGTAATTCAGATATTCATCTCTATGATCATATCATAGATATTTTTATCCTCTTATCACGACGATCTTCCAACTTCACACTGAAATTACTTGAACCTTTCAATAATTCAGACTCGTGATTCATCAAGTAAATATACTCAACATCTACTCAAATCATCTGTGAAGTAAAAACATAACGATATCCACTACATGCCTCAGCACTCATTGGATTGCACACATCAAAATGTATTACTTCCAACAGGTTGCTTTCTAGTTCCATTTTACTGAAACCGAGGCTTTCAGTCATCTTGCCCATGTGGTATGATTTGCATGTCTCAAGTGATTCAAAATCAAGTGAGTCCAAACAGTCCATTTGCATGGAGTTTCTTCATGCATATACACCAATAGACATGGTCCGCATGCCTCAAACTTTTCAAAACGAGTGAGCCCAAAGATCCATCAACATGGAGCTTCTTCATCCGTTTTATACCGATATGACTTACGTGGCAGTGCCACAAGTAGGTGTTACTATCATTACTATCTTTTGGCATGAACATGTGTATCACTATGATCGAGATTCAATGAACCATTCATTTTAGGTGCAAGACCATTGAAGGTATTATTCAAATAAACAGAGTAACCATTATTCTCCTTAAATGAATAACCGTATCGCGATAGACATAATCCAATCATGTCTATGCTCAGTACAAACACCAATCTCGATGGTAGAAGGAGCGTACGATATTTGATTATATCAACATTGGAAACACTTCCAACACATATCATCAGCTCACCTTTAGCTAGTCTCCGTTTATTCCGTAGCTTTTATTTCGAGTTACTAACACTTAGCAACCGAACCGGTATCTAATACCCTGGTGCTACTAGGAGTGCCAGTAAAGTACACATCAACACAATGTATATCCAATATACTTCTATCGACCTTGCCAGCCTTCTAATCTACCAAGTATCTAGGGTAATTCTGCTCCAGTGGTTGTTCCCCTTATTACAGAAGCACTTAGTCTCGGGTTTGGGTTCAACCTTGGGTTTCTTCACTAGAGCAGCAGCTGAATTGCCGTGTCATGAAGTATCCCTTCTTGCCCTTGCCCTTCTTGAAACTAGTGGTTTCAATAACCATCAACAATTGATGCTCCTTCTTGATTTCTACTTTCGCGGTGTCAAACATCGCGAATATCTCAAGGATCATCATATATGTCCCTGATATATTATAGTTCATCACGAAGCTCTAGCAGCTTGGTGGTAATGACTTCGGAGAAACATCACTATCTTATCTGGAAGATTAACTCCCACTCGATTCAAATGATTGTTGTACTCGGACAATCTGAGCACAATCTCAACAATTGAGCTTTTCTCCCTTAGTTTGTAGGCTAAGAAAATTGTCGGAGGTCTTATACCTCTTGACGTGGGAACGAGCTTGAAATCCCAATTTCAGCCCTTGAAACATCTCATATGTTTCGCGACGTTTCAAAAACTGTCTTCGGTGCCTCAACTCTAAACCGTTTAACTGAACTATCACGTAGTTATCAAAATGTGTATGTCAGATGTTCGCAACATCCACAGACGACGTTCGAGGTTCAGCACACTGAGCGGTGCATTAAGGACATAAGCCTTCTATGAAGCAATGAGGACAATCCTCGGTTTACGGACCTAGTCCGCATAATTGCTACTATCAACTTTCAACTAAATTTTTCTCTAGGAACATATCTAAACAGTAGAACTGAAGCGCGAGCTACGACATAATTTGCAAAATCCTTTTGACTATGTTCAGGATAATTAAGTTCATCTTATGAACTCCCACTTAGATAGACATCCCTCTAGTCATCTAAGTGATTACATGATCCGAGTCAACTAGGCCGTGTCCGATCATCACATGAGACGGACTAGTCAACGTCGGTGAACATCTTCATGTTGATCGTATCCTCTATACGACTCATGCTCGACCTTTCGGTCTTCTGTGTTCCGAGGCCATGTCTGTACATGCTAGGCTCATCAAGTTAACCCTAAGTGTTTTGCATGTGTAAAACTATCTTACACCCGTTGTACGTGAACGTAAGGATCTATCACACCCGATCATCACGGCGTGCTTCGAAACGACGAACTGTAGCAACGGTGCACAGTTAGGGGAGAACACTTCTTGAAATTTTAATGAGGGATCATCTTATTTACTACCGTCGTTCTAAGCAAATAAGATGTATAAACATGATAAACATCACATGTAATCAAATAGTGACATGATATGGCCAATATCATATAGCTCCTTTGATCTCCATCTTGGGGCTCCATGATCATCTTGTCACCGGCATGACACCATGATCTCCATCATCATGATCTCCATCATCGTGTCTTCTTGAAGTTGTCACGTCATCTATTACTTCTACTACTACAGCTAACGGTTAGCAATAAAGTAAAGTAATTACATGACGTTTAAGTTGACACGCAGGTCATAAATAAATAAAGGCAACTCCTATGGCTCCTGCCGGTTGTCATACTCATCGACATGCAAGTCGTGATTCCTATTACAAGAACATGATCAATCTCATACATCACATATATCATTCATCACATCCTTTGGCCATATCACATCACATAGCATACCCTGCAAAAACAAGTTAGACGTCCTCTAATTGTTTTTTGCATGTTTTACGTGGCTGCTATGGGTTTCTAGCAAGAACGTTTCTTACCTACGCAAAGACCACAACGTGATATGCCAATTGCTATTTACCCTTCATAAGGACCCTTTTCATCGAATCCGATCCGACTAAAGTGGGAGAGACAGACACCCGCCAGCCACCTTATGCAACTAGTGCATGTTTGTCGGTGGAACCGGTCTCACGTAAGAGTACGTGTAAGGTTGGTCCGGGCTGCTTCATCCCACGATGCCGCCGAATCAAGATAAGACTAGTAACGGCAAGCATGTTGAACAAAATCAACGCCCACAACTACTTTGTGTTCTACTCGTGCATAGAATCTACGCAATAGACCTAGCTCATGATGCCACTGTTGGGGAACGTAGCAGAAATTCAAAATTTTCCTACGTGTCACCAAGATCTATCTATGGAGAGACCAGCAACGAGGGGAAGGAGAGTGCATCTACATACCCTTGTAGATCGCTAAGCGGAAGCGTTCAAGTGAACGGGGTTGATGGAGTCGTACTCGTCGTGATTCAAATCACCGATGACCAAGTGTCGAACGCACGGCACCTCCGCGTTCAACACACGTGCAGCCCGGTGACGTCTCCCACGCCTTGATCCAGCAAGGAGAGAGGGAGAGGTTGAGGAAGACTCCATCCAGCAGCAGCACAACGGCGTGGTGGTGATGGAGGAGCGTGGCAATCCTGCAGGGCTTCGCCAAGCACCACAGAAGAGGAGGGAGAGAGAGATGCAGGGCTGCACCAACGAGAGATCGAATCGCGTGTGTTTTTGGGCAGCCCAATGCCTCAATATATATAGGGAAGGGGAGGGGCTGCGCCCCCTCTAGGGTTCCCACCCCTAGGGGGGGCGGCAGCCCTAGATGGGGAGGCAAGGGGGTGGCCAAGAGGGGATGGGAGAGGGAGGCGCACCAATATGGGCCCTAAGGCCTATATCCCATTAGGGTTTGCCCCCCCTCTCTCTCTTAGGCGCATGGGCCTTAGTGGGGCTGGTGCCCTTGGCCCATGTAGGCCAAGGAACACTCCCTACAGCCCATGTGGCCCCCCGGGGCTGGTGGCCCCACTTGGTGGACCCCCGGGACCCTCCCGGTGGTCCCGGTACGTTACCGATAAACCCCGAAACTCTTTCGGTGACCAAAACAGGACTTCCCATATATAAATCTTTACCTCCGGACCATTCCGGAACTCCTCGTGACGTCCGGGATCTCATCCGGGACTCCGAACAACATTTCGGTAACCACATACAAACTTCCTTTATAACCCTAGCGTCATCGAACCTTAAGTGTGTAGACCCTACGGGTTCGGGAGACATGCAGACATGACCGAGACGTTCTCCGGTCAATAACCAACAGCGGGATCTGGATACCCATGTTGGCTCCCACGTGTCCACGATGATCTCATCGGATGAACACAATTCCCTTTGTCTATCGGTACGATACTTGCCCGAGATTCGATCGTCGGTATCCCGATACCTTGTTCAATCTCGTTACCGGCAAGTCTCTTTACTCGTTCCACATAACACATCATCCCGTGATCAACTCCTTGATCACATTGTGCACATTATGATGATGTCCTACCGAGTGGGCCCAGAGATACCTCTCCGTTTACACGGAGTGACAAATCCCAGTCTCGATTCGTGCCAACCCAACAGACACTTTCGGAGATACCTGTAATGTACCTTTATAGCCACCCAGTTACGTTGTGACGTTTGGCACACCCAAAGCACTCCTACGGTATCCGGGAGTTGCACAATCTCATGGTCTAAGGAAATGATACTTGACATTAGAAAAGCTTTAGCATACGAACTACACGATCTAGTGCTATGCTTAGGATTGGGTCTTGTCCATCACATCATTCTCCTAATGATGTGATCCCGTTATCAACGACATCCAATGTCCATGGTTAGGAAACCGTAACCATCTATTGATCAACGAGCCAGTCAACTAGAGGCTTACTAGGGACATGGTGTTGTCTATGTATCCACACATGTATCTGAGTTTCCTATCAATACAATTATAGCATGGATAATAAACGATTATCATGAACAAGGAAATACAATAATAACCAATTTATTATTGCCTCTAGGGCATATTTCCAACAGTTTCAGCACAACTTTCCATCCTCAAACTAGCGGTCAAGTCGAGCGTGTCAACCAGATTCTTGAAGATATGCTCAGGGCTTGTGTGATCTCCTTCGGCATGAAGTGGGAGGATTGTCTTCCATATGCTGAATTCTCCTACAACAACAGTTTTCAAGCAAGTTCGGGCAAGGCCCCATTTGAAATTCTGTATGGTAGGAAGTGTCGTACCCCTCTCAACTGGTCTGAAACCGGTGAACGTCAGCTTCTCGGAAATGACTTAATCACAGAGGCAGAGGAAATGTGCAAAGTCATTCAAGATAACCTCAAAGCAGCCCAATCCCGCCAGAATAGCTACTATGACAGTAAGCACCGTGATTTGGCTTTCGAGATCGAAGATCATGTTTACCTCCGCGTCTCTCCTATGAAAGGTACTCGTCGCTTCGGTATCAAAGGGAAGCTTGCCCCCAGATATGTGGGACCTTTCAAGATTGTCAGCAAGAGAGGCGATCTCGCCTATCAACTCGAGCTTCCTTCAAACTTTGCAAATATTCATGACGTGTTCCATGTCTCTCAGCTCCGAAAGTGCTTCAAGACTCCTGACCGCACCGTCAACTTCGAGGACATTGAGCTCCAAGAAGATCTCTCTTATCGTGAGCACCCCGTTGCTATTCTCGAAGAGACTGAATGCAAGACTCGCAACAAGTCAATCAAATTCCTCAAAGTCAAGTGGTCACACCATTCTGACCGTGAAGCCACCTAGGAACGCGAGGATCACCTCTGTTCTGAGTACCCGGCGTTCTTTCAGTTCTAGATCTCGGGACGAGATCCTTTCGTAGTGGTGGAGTGTTGTAACACCCCGGATGTGATTTACCCATTATGTACTCCCACTCTTGCCGTTTCCGGCCTTAAGTTATTTTATTTTCTCGGGTTCGGGTCTTTGTCTTCGTGTGTTGTTATCGTTGTCATGCATCTCATATCGTGTCATCATGTGCATTGCATTTGCATACATGTTCATATCATGCATTCGAGCTTTTTCCCCGTTGTCTGTTTTGCATTCCGACGCTTCGTTCTCCTCCGGTGGTCATTTCTACTTTTCTTTTGTGTGTGGGAATTAAACATTTCCGGATTGGACTGAGACTTGCCAAGCGGCCTTGGTTTACTACCGGTAGACCGCCTGTCAAGTTTCGTATCATTTGGACTTCGTTTGATACTCCAACGGTTAACCGAGGGACCGAAAAGGCCTCATGTGTGTTGCAGCCCAACACCCCTCCAAGTTGGCCCAAAACCCACCAAAACCCTCTCCATCATCTAGAGCGTTCGATCACGATCGCGTGGCCGAAAACCGCACCTCATTTGGACTCTCCTAGCTCCTCCTATGCCTATTTAAAGACCCCTCCGAAATTCTTCTTCTTCCTCCCCCCGAAACCCTAAAAAACTCCTCGCGCCACCGCCGAACACATCCGCCCCGGGCGGACGAAGTCGCGCCGCCGCTCCGCACCAGTGGCGCGATGCCACGTGTCGCCGCCGCCCGTCCCGCCGCGCGGCCCGGCGAGTCCGTCGCGGGCCCTCTCGGCCCGTTCCCTCCGCGCCGCCGAGCCGCCTCTTCCTCCGCCCGCGCCACCGCGCCTCCTTGCCGGCGGCCGCCACCCCGCGTCGGCAAGCGCCGCCGCACCGGGCCGGCCACCGCCCGCGCTGGCGAGCGCCTCCCTCCGGCCTCCTCCTCCACGCCTCAAGTCCCTCTCCGGCGATTTCCTCCGTCTCTGGCGAGCTCCAAGTACCCCGGCGTCCTCGACTTCCATGCATGAATAGTAACTCCGGCGAGGTCCCGATCTGGATCTGAGATCCGAAATCTCACGGTTGACTTTTTGCCCCGAAACCCTAATTTTTTTGCTATGTTCATCATGTCGTAACTCCTCATCCGTAACTCCGTTTTGGGCATATAGCATATCAAAATGTTTGTCTTAGAGAGTACATCATTTCATTCTACTGCATCATTTTCATTTGAGTTCATCTTGATGCCCGAAATGCTGTTAGAAGAGTGCTACTTGAGATAATTGTCAGATCTGATGCTCCATTTAGATATTTGTCATTTTTGCCATGATTATTGTGTGCATGATATGCCCCTGAGCTCTACATATGTTTTGTTAAGGGTTTTGCCATCTTTCCAGAGGTGCAACCCATGTATTTTTGAGATGTGTGTGGTGCCTAGCACAAGCTTGCAAAGTGAGGCACTTGGTAATGCTGATTTCAGGGACTTGGCATTTCCACAAAGTCCTTGACCTGTTTATCTCATATTGCCATATGTTCATGTTGTTTCCTAGTGATCCGTGCCTCTTTTGAGGATGACCAGTAAGGATGTTTTGTTAATCTTGTAGTGCTCTATCCATCCATGTCTTTGTTTGCAATTATGGAGCACGCTAGCTTGAGTCAATCGAGCTCTACTTTTGTCACTTCGTGAATCTGGGCAGATTGTCTACTTGTTAGCAATTTTGCCGAGGTTGTTGTAGTTGATCCGTGCATGCTATGCTATTGTTCTTGCCATGTATAGCTTGCATTTTACGTATTCTTGATGGATGTATGCTTAGCTTGTCATGACTTTCTCCGTAGTGAGTGCATCGAGCTCGTAAACATGCCTACTTGATATCTGTTTTCAGCATGCTCCAGTTTTTCACTAAGTCTGAGAACTGATTATGTTTTTGCCATGTTCACATGCTTGCAAATGTATTTTCTGATCCCTTTTGGCTCAAGGTCACTAAGGGACTTTTGTTAAGCTCCTTGAGTAGCCCCATGCCATGCTTTACTTTGCCATGTTCAGGTCCTGTAGCATATAGTTTTGTTGCTCCGAAGAGTGCTATCTGATCTGAAATTCCAGACAAGTGTTAATTTCACTAAGTCTGAAATCTGTTTACCATATGCATTTTTGCCATGCTTGTTTGAACATGTTAATGGATGAATTGGCCGTAGCTCAGTGCAAGACTTTTGTTAAGCATCATGAATTCATCCCTGCCATGTATTTTGTTGTCATGTTTGAGTGCCGTAGCATGTTCATCTCGTTGCATTTATATGGCTACTTGCTGTAAATCGCAGAACGTGGTCATATTTGAATCGCTTGCCATTGCCAAACCGTAACTCCGATTCCGGCGTTCTTTATATTGTTTTCAAGCGATTTCATCTCATCTTTCCAGTGGCACACTTGAATTTACAAGTTGAGGCCAGGTTCATGCATTCCTTGTCACATCTTGCATATGCATCCCGCATCGCATCCCGCATAGCATACCATGTTTGCATCATATTGTTTGATCCTTGCACGTGGTTGATTGTGCTCCGTTTGCTTGTTTGTCTTATTTGGGTAGAGCCGGGAGACGAGTTCGCTAACGAGGAGCCCGTTGAGTTTGCTTTCGAGGATCCAGTCAACTCTGACAACTTTGCAGGCAAGATGATCATACCCTCGAAATCACTACTATCTTTGCTTTGCTAGATGCCCGCTCTTTTGCTATGCCAATGCTACGATGCCTACCACTTGTTTGCAAGCCTCCCAAATTGCCATGTCAAACCTCTAACCCACCATGTCCTAGCAAACCATTGATTGGCTATGTTACCGCTTTGCTCAGCCCCTCTTATAGCGTTGCTAGTTGCAGGTGAAGATTGGAGACCCTTCCTTATTGGAACATTATTTACTTGTTGGGATATCATTTTATTGCCATGTTATCTTAATGCATCTATATACTTGGTAAAGGGTGGAAGGCTCGGCCTCTCGCCTAGTGTTTGTTCCACTCTTACCGCCCTAGTTTCCGTCATATCGGTGTTATGTTCCCAGATTTTGCGTTCCTTACGTGGTGGGTAATAATGGGAACCCCTTGACAGTCCGCCTTGAATAAAACTCCTCCAGCAATGCCCAACCTTGGTTTTACCATTTGCCACCTAGCCTTTGCCCTTGGGTTTCGCGGACTCAAGGGTCATCTTATTTTAAACCCCCCCGGGCCAGTGCTCCTCTGAGTGTTGGTCCAACCTAGAGCACCGTGCGGGGCCGTCCCTTGGCAACTTGGGTTACGTTGGCTCCCGTACGCTTAGCTTATCCGGTGTGCCCTGAGAACGAGATATGTGCAGCTCCTATTAGGATTTGTCGGCACAGCGGGTGGTGTTGCTGGTCTTGTTTTACCATTGTCGGAGTTGTCTTGAAGAACCGGGTTACTGAGTCTGATCGGAACGTTTCGGGAGGAGGTCTATTCCTTCGTTGACCATGAGAGCTTTTCATGGGCTAAGTTGGGACTCCCCTGCAGGGATTTGAACTTTCGAAAGCCGTGCCCGCGGTTATGAGCAGATGGGAATTTGTTAATGTCCGGTTGTAGATAACTTGAACCTTAACTTAATTAAAATGAATCAACAATGTGAGTTACCGTGATGGTCTCTTCTCGGCGGAGTCCGGGAAGTGAACACGGTGTTGGAGTAATGCTTGCGCAGGTTGTCCTCTAGTTTCTCGCTCGCGCTTTGCCTCCTCTTCTCGCTCTCTTTTGTGAACAGGTTAGCCACCATATATGCTAGTCGCTTGCTGCAGCTCCACATATTTATCCTTGCCTTTTCCTATTAAGATTAAATAGTCTTGATCGTGAGGGTGCGAGATTGCTGAGTCCCTGTGGCTCACAGATTACTATTAAACTAGATGCTGGGCCTGATGTTTCCGCTCCAGGTGACGCGCTCGAGCTCAACTTGGTGTTCGACGAGGACTCTCAATGATACTATGTTTCCTTTCCTGATGATCAGTAGTGGTGCCCTGTTGGGGACGATCGGGACCGTGTCACATGTTGGGTTGTCTTTTATTTTGGCACCGTAGTCGGGCCATGAGTGTTTGGGTGATGTAATGTTATTTATGTACTTGATTGACGTGGCGAGTGTAAGACAACTATGTTATCTCCCCTTTTATTATCTATATTACATGGGATGTTGTGAAGATTGCCTAACTTGCGACATATGCCTTCAATGCGATTATGCCTCTAAGTCGTGCCTCGACACGTGGGAGATATAGTCGCATCGAGGGTGTTACACCGCCTTGCAATGCCGAAGACAATCTGCGCGCCGGACTCATCGTCATTGAAGCCTGGTTCGGGGGCTGCTGAGGGAGTCCTGGATTAGGGGGTGTTCGGATAGCTGAACTATACCTTCAGCCGAACTCCTGGACTATGAGGATACAATATTGAAGACTCTGTCCCGTGTCGGGAAGGGACTTTCCTTGGCGTGGAAGGCAAGCTTGGCGATACGGATGTTCAGATCTCCTACCATTGTAACCGACTCTATGTAACCCTAACCCTATCCGGTGTCTATATAAATCGGAGGGTTCTAGTCCGTAGGACAACATACACATCAACAATCATACCATAGGCTAGCTTCTAGGGTTTAGCCTCTCTGATCTCGTGGTAGATCCACTCTTGTAATACCCATATAATCAATATTAATCAAGCAGGACGTAGGGTTTTACCTCCATCAAGAGGGCCCGAACCAGGGTAAAACTTCGTGTCCCCTGCCTCCTGTTACCATCCGGCCTAGACGCACAGTTCGGGACCCCCTACCCGAGATCCGCCGGTTTTGACACTGACAGCCGCGGTGGTTAGTAAGGCTAGAGGAGGAAATAGACGGCGGGGAGCGAGGGGTTCGGTAGAGGAGCTCACGGCGGTTGCAGAACGCGTCTCGGTGGGCTCGGGGGAGGTCAGACGATGTCGGGGCATTGCCGGCGATCTCGGTTGCCCGAGGTAGAAGACGACCGCGGTGATGACGTTTGGGGGCGGCTGGGGTGGCGTGGCACGGCAGAGAGGACGAGGGCGACAAGGCGGGGCTTCTGGGCTGGTCAGAGAGGCGAGGGAGAGGCGGTGGCCGCGGTGGTGCTTGTCGGCGGCGACGGCTGCGCTCGGCACGGGATGGGGAGAGAGCCAGAGGAGGGAGAGGGACACATGGAGAGTGGGGATAATGAGAGGGGAACGAGGGGGAGTGCGTGGCACTCGTAGACGGCGTCCGGGTGTTAGCGGAAGCAGGAGGTGGCCAGCGTGTGGCTGCGGGCGCCGGCCACGCGCCTCTTGTCCTCCTGGTGAGAGGAGGAGGATGACTGGCGCGAGCCAGTGGACTGGGCCGAGCTAGGCCAGGCCAGGGCGACAGGTAAGTCTCTGTTCTCTCTCTCCTTTTCTGTTTTTCATTTATTCTATTATTTCTGTAACTTCAGGGCTTTATTAAAAATGCCAGGGCATTTCCAAAAATCATAAAATTAATCATGGCTACTGCTTAGAATATATCCAACAGCAAACATTTTAGTTTATGATTATTTGAGCATTTAAAATATTTTATAGCATTTAAATGCCCAAATGCAAATACTATAAGAATTAATCCAATGACCTTAAGATGTCCTAGAAAAATGTGCACCATTTTTGTCAAAGGTTTTAACCCAAAACAAAAAGGGTGGGCTTTTTAGAAGGGCATTTCAGGTCATTGAAAAAGTTTTTAGTAAACCCTAGTTGTTCCAGGGAGGGGTGCCGGGGGTTCTGTCATCCCCATTTCAGTTTTCTAGGAATTTAAACATGATGCACATGTTCAACCAATCCTAATGCATGACTAACACAGGGATGTGACACTCAAAGTCGTGAGACCTCTGGTTGGCAATCACCGGCGGTGGCGGGGGGGGGGGGGCGTTGATTGGCGGTTGGGTGTGGGGAACTCGCACATCGGTAAAAGCTCTCGACCGTGCAGGGGAGAAAAAGCTCGACGCAGGGGGGGAGGGGGGCCTAGAGGGATGGCCGGTGCGGTTGCGGACCGGCGGTGGGGAGTGGTTTCGGGGCGGGCGGGGCGACGTGGCAGCACGGGCCAGCGGTTTGGCCGGTGGTGGCTGGTGGCTCAGGGGGGGTGGAGTTTGATGATAAACTACAGGCCCTTGGTTTCATATCCAACGGCTGGAAAAATCTAATGACCAGAGATGAAAAAGTCAGTCGACTGACGTGTAGCCTAATCCCGCACGTATACATGCACTCACGCAAGACACGCACGCATGCAGGCGTGCAACACTGACACGTACACATAACGAACACACACACGCATGCAGGCGTGCAACACTGACACATAGACATGCACTCACGAACACACGCACGTACGCACACATGCATGCAACACTGAAACGTACCCTTGCACGCACGCAACACTCGCACGCCTGCATGCACACAACACACGACGCAAGACACACACTCAACCTATACGTGCATGTACCCTTTGTTAAGGACATGGATTGTTACGGGTATTAATCAATCTTATCTGTGATAAGCAGAACATTGATGTTTGCAGCGGTCTATTTAATCTCCTATTTAAACGAGGCCAAACGCCGGCCAAGAATTGCACACCTCCGCCGCTCCCCTATCTCCTCCTTCCCCATTTTGTCCACTCTCACAATGGCTTATGAAGAGTAGTTATTCCACACAAGCCATTTGTCTAGGTTTGTATCTCTCACACACACCCACGTAGGTGTGGGACGTGCACGAAGAGAAGAGGTGCACGCACGGCGCACGTACTCCTGTCTCTTTCTCAACCACACCCGCGCGGGTACACAGTGGAGCTCATTTCTGTACGAAAAGGCAACCCATGTGGTTATTTGACCGTGTACTGGTTGTCCACTTGGTGGAGGGAGGATCGTCTACCACGGGTGAACAAACAAATTGCGACTTGATGCGTTATGTTAAAAAAGAGGTAAACCATGTGGGGCCTACCTTAGAGGCAAGGCTCTATGCAGTGGAGTACTTTTGATGTGTCTCATCAACTCACAGAACGAGGAGAAGCTTGCTTAGTACGCCGTCTCCCCCGCCCACGGGCGCGGTGGCTCACAGGATGAGGTGAAGCTTGCTTACTACTAGTAGTACTGTACGCCTTACGCCCGCTCCCTCGCCCACGCGCGCGGTGGCTCGCAGGACGAGGAGGAAATTTTACTACTCCCTCCGTTTAGGCCTCCTTTGGTTTGTAGGAATTTTATAGGATAGGATTTGCAAAGGAAAAATTCCTTTGAAGCCCTTTGGTTTGTAGGAATGGATTTCTATTCCTATGTAGGATAGGAATCAATCCTTCACATTTTGGAGGGAAAAAAATTAGCTTAGACTCAATGGAAAAATTCCTATCCTCTGCATCAAATGGCACCTCTTTATCTATAGGAATTGAGATGCATGTCATCTCACTTCCTATGACTTTCCTATTCCTATAACATTTCTATCGTATGAACCAAAGGAGGCCTTACTCCTCATCCCTACTACCTTGGTTAGAGAGATTATCATATTGTTTGGAATATATATGTCCTTTAGTACTCCCTCCATTTACTTATACACGGCCACTATAAAAAAAATACATTTTGCATCTATACAAGGCCACAAATAGTAATCGAGACAAAAGTTACTACTCCCTCCTTTCCAGTTTATGGCTCGATTTCAAAATCTCACCAACCAAGGTAGATGGTGAGTGGTCGAATTAATTTTGTACTCCTAGTTTGCACAAGTAATTAGTACGCTTGTTTTTCTCAAGAAGTTATGTTTACTGGGGCATTAATTAGAACAAATGCATGAGTGACCACTAAATTTCCATGAACTTCTACATGCATTGGTGAGTTTTCTCTTGACACTGCTTGCATCGGGTGATCTAACACACCTCGAAATCCAACATGTGATGGTACTACTACTAGTAGTAGAATTGAGACTTATAAAATGGAAAAATGAATATTTTTTAGATGACCCCTATAAACCCTAGTGGGTACGTACTCCATAAAATCAGATTTTCCCAAAACTAAGTCGCTCAACCTTTATTTGCTTGTTTCCCTTCCTGCCTCCTTGCCTCAAACAGACTATGCCAAACTCCCCTGCATGTCGCGCGGGAAAAGACCCGCCCTCGCCTTTTTTAGTCCGGGTTTGTATCAATGGATCGCGCGAAGCAGCAAAAACCCAAGCCATGTATTGTACTCCTCCGTCGACGCTCGCTTTCATGAATTTTGTACTTCTTGTCGCTGACATGTGGGACATATAGCAACCGGGTCGATGTGTCAAGCACCAAATAACAGTGCAGAACAGCAGGGGGGACACACCCCAGTCGTACTGCCCTAGTAGTAGTAGTAGTAATGAGCAATGAGATGTCAAATCACAATGCCGCACCTTCCCAGACGGACGAAGCAACCATTATTTCACACTTCGTTTCGCCATCATCTCAAACCACGTAGTATTGCTTCTGCCTCAAGAGGGACACGCACGTCTCCTTGGTACATCATGACATGTGGGACCACATGACAGGCCATGCTCCCCCGCCGATCGCTCGGTAAAATCACCTCATTTTTACTACTATACTTCCTCCGTATCGGTTTACATGGCATGCACATCGTTCTAGGTTGAGAATTTAACTGGCTATATATGTGATGAACAGTATATGTTTAGAAACTACATCCGCTTAATAATCCAATGATATACTTTTTGTGACATAGTAACTCAGATTTAGTTAGTTAAATGGATGACCTAGAACTACATGCACGCCCTATAAACTGAGATGCCTAAAAAAATGAGACGGAGAGGGTAGTTCAGTATGTATCTTTTTAGAGCAATATAGACGGGATTCACCAAGGAGCAAAACCAAGTGGTAGGTTGCACCTGTCGTGTTGGCGTAGCAACTCAAGCAGGGTCAGTCCACACACGAAATGGCAACACACTTAACAGGACCCCTTTGGCCAACATGTGGCTCATCCACCGTCTTGTTCCATGTGTGATGCACCAATTATAGTTCGGAGCAGTGGTTTGAATTGGAGGCACCCGGTCGTAGCGCCGCAGTAGTAGAAAATGAGCGATGAGGGGTCAAATAACAAAGCCCCACCTTTCCCACATTAAGCTGGACGGACGAAGCAACCATCATTTCACTCTAGGGCCCAAGAGCATAAAGAAAAGAGAAAACCAATGATGTGTGCGGCAACTACCTAGGGCACCCTAGGGTAGTGGTCTCCAGTACAGATCATTTTTTTAAGCGCCTCCACTATAAATCGGCTTCCCCCTCGTCCTCTTGAAGAAAACTGATGATGCGTGCGGCGGTAGGGTTTGTAGGAGTACTACTACGGCGTGCGGAGCCACGTCGTAGTAAACGGGAGAGGGATTGAGTTCGAGTCTACGCCTTAAATATGTGTGGGCCACTTGGTTTTAGGGGAACGAGGTGGCATTTTGGGTTCGGGGACCAGTGGAGATATAGTACGTACAAAAATTTGCGGACGTATGTTCGACCGAAAGGCAATGATGCATGGGCCCTGCATTTTGATATACCCGGGGCCGTGTGAAATTTGCTACTCTACTCAAAACTAGTAAGGTACACATGCATTGAATGCATGATATTTTGAAACCAAATTATGAATAAATACACACTATAGCATGTAAAGCTTTGAGTCATATATGCATGATGTAGATGTTCGTTTAGTTCTTATAGTTCATCTCATTCAAAATCAATTAGTGTCGGAGTAATGGGCCACGGGTAGCCCGACCCGAGTCCCTGAGCCTTTCATGACATCGGGGCTGGTTGCGCCCCTCAAGACATCAAGAAGAAGTGCCGCCTTCTGGTGGCCGGCTGTCCCAAGCGGCCGACTGCCAGAAGGCGACCGAGTTCAAGAAGGCGGCTCCAAGACGGGCCGACTTCCTGCGGGCAGCCTCTAGAGAGGCCGGCTCCTGTCAGGCGGCCCACCGCGCTCTCGGAGTCTGCGCTCCCATTCAAGAGGACGAGACATGGTGAGGCTATAGTGTAGCCCATCCCCCATATCCAGGGCCGGGCGTGGCCACAGTGCTCCGTGCGGGTGGAGATCTCTGCCTGTACATGGCACTGTTGCCACTCCATCCCTGACGTCCCTACTGGCAGGCCAAGCCCTATTCCCATGTCGCCCTGTCGGTACGGCCTGCGGGCGGCGGGCCCTACCGGGCAGCGAGAGCCCGGAAGTCGGCGAAGGCTTGGCCAATCGGACCTAAGGGAGGCCAGCTCCCTGCAGGCGGCCCGTTCCCCCCCTCGGGGTCCTTGCACCATTAAGCCAGAAGAGACCGGGAGTGGCTACAGTGATGTCCCACCAGGCAGCGGGACTGTAGCCACGCTCCCCAGACCAAGCATGCATCATTAACACCATGGCTACAGTAATCAGCAACCGGTAGGACCCGCGAGTGGCGGGAGCGGCCTGTCGGCTCCGTACCAGACCAGTCGGTGGGCCCTAGCCGCCGGCGGAGAAGCCGGTGACCAGAGACACTGACAGCCGGGCTCTACATCCGGCCTGATTACCATTGTACCCCTGGGGGTAGGCCTATATAAACCCCTGAGGGCACCCATGCAAAGGGTTCCCAACCTGTTAGAACTAGACTCATACCTAGAGGAAGGAGAGAGCGATCCTGCCTTCTCCTACCTCTAGCATACAGCTCGAGGAGCACCATTGTACTCACTTGCGCCTTAGTGATCACGCAGAGACCCCGCAGAGCAGGACTAGGGGTGTTATCTCCTAGGAGAGCCTCGAACCTGGGTAAAGTACGCCGGCGTTCGTGTCTACGCCTCATCCCGCTTCCAGGCACCGGCGACGTTCTACTCGCTCCCACCATGATAAGCCATCCATTGGCATATGTCGCACCCAACCCCCGACATTTGGCGCCCACCGTGGGCGAGGTGCACCATCTCCCGGAGACCTGTTCTGGACGGGAACCCTGTTCCTGGCGAGCGCAACCAGCCCGGTACGCCAGACGGCATCTGCGCCGACGCGCTGGATGGCGTGGAGGTCGCCTGTGCGGCAAGCTGCCTCGCCAATCTTGTTGGCGAGATTCGTCTCTCCGACGAGCCCGCGTCTGATGCGGACACAGAAGGCCCCGAGAGCCGCCTAGTCAGCCTCCTCGATCAGCTCTACGTCGCCAGCGAGCCTGCTGCAGACTTGGAGTCTGTTGGCTCCACCGACCCGATGCTAGTCGACTCCGACATGGCGTCGCTTGATGCATTCCCCACCAACGTGGTGGTCTACGACGAACCGCCTCCTCGCGCGGACAGCGGCGGCAGCACCATCACTGAGGTGCTTATCATTAGCCACGTCGAGCGCTCTGGCGGAGGTGGCCAAGATCCGTTGCAGGCGGCAATGCAAGACCTAACTGCTCCCATCCTAGAAGATACAGACGCGGAGACGCTGGAGGCATGTCGTGTCTAGCTCATCGAAAGAGCCAACCGGCTGGCCAGCATGAGACGCCTTTCGGAAGCTTACTAGCGTGAGATGGACCGTGTCTTCGGCGGCACGCTGGCTCCTGGAGGTCCTAGCCGCGTTGGCCCAGTCCGGCAGCGTGGCGCAACCATCGCCAGCATGTTTGGGACAGATCGTCCCGTCTACGCCATGCCTGCAGAGAACATACGAGCTGCCCAAGCGGCAGTAGACGAGCTAGACAAGATCGAGGGCGACGAGCGCCGCCACATGACAGAGCGCGTCGAACAGCTCCTTGACGCGGCTGCCGAGCAGCAAGAGGCCGGCTTCCACGCTGAAGCGCCTAGTCGGTGAAACGATGATCCGCTTCCTCGCCGGGACCAAGGCGCGACATCCCGGACGCCAACTGGTGGCGTCCGCGATAGGAGAGACAAGGAGCCGGCTGCCAGCCGTAGCCGGACTCGCATCACCATCAAGCGCGACCAAGACGGCCACCCAAGAACCGTGTGGCGGCGAGACGACTGCCCGCCTTCCCCTCCCCGTAGGGAAAGGCGCATTTCCCCACCGCCTGTTGACCACCTGACACTCGGCGACCGCCTCGGTCGCCGAGAGGGAGTCAGAGAAAATGACGCCTGCCACCGGATCGACTGCCTCAACCGACCCCTGGCGCTAGAAGAAGAAGACGAGCTGGGTCCGCCTTGTTTTGGCCCCCGCATCCAAGATGAGCCTTTCCCCAAAGGGTTCATGCTCCCGAGAGATACGCCCAAGTACACCGGCTCTGTGAAGCTGGAGGACTGGCTGGTCGACTACTCCACGACCGTCAGCATCACCAACGGCAACATGCGCGCTGTCGTGAAGTACGTTTCGCTCATTGATATCTACTACACAACCTTCTTCTTGTAGACGTTGTTGGGCCTCCAAGTGTAGAGGTTTGTAGGATAGTAGCAAATTTCCCTCAAGTGGATGACCTAAGGTTTATCAATCCGTAGGAGTCGTAGGATGAAGATGGTCTCTCTCAGGCAACCCTGCAACCAAATAACAAAGAGTCTCTTGTGTCCCCAACACACCCAATACAATGGTAAATTGTATAGGTGCACTAGTTCAGTGAAGAGATGGTGATACAAGTGGTATATGGATGGTAGATAAAGGTATTTGTAATCTGAAATTATAAAAACAGCAAGGTAACTAATGATAAAAGTGAGCGTAAACGGTATTGCAATGCGTTGAAACAAGGCCTAGGGTTCATACTTTCGCTAGTGTAAGTTCCCTCAACAATACGAACATAATTGGATCACATAACTATGCCTCAACATGCAACAAAGAGTCACTCCAAAGTCACTAATAGCGGAGAACGAACAATGAGATTATGGTAGGGTACGAAACCACCTCAAAGTTATTCTTTCCAATCAATCCAGTGGGCTATTCCTATAAGTGTCACAAACAGCCCTAGAGTTCGTACTAGAATAACACCTTCAGACACAAATCAACCAAAACCCTAGTGTCACCTAGATACTCCAATGTCACCTCAAGTATCCGTGGGTATGATTATACGATATGCATCACACAATCTCAGATTCATCTATTCAACCAACACATAGGACCTCAAAGAGTGCCCCAAAGTCTCTACCGGATAATCACGACGAAAACATGTGCCAACTCCTATGCATAGGTTCATGGGCGGAACCCGCAAGTTGATCACCAAAACATACATCAAGTGAATCACGTCATATCCCATTGTCACCACAGATATCCATGGCAAGACATACATCAAGTTTTCTCAAGTCTTTAAAGACTCAATCCGAAAAGATTACTTCAAGGGGAAAACTCAATTCATTACAAGAGAGAAGAGGGGGAGGAGAAACATAAGATCCAACTATAATAGCAAAGCTCGCGATACATCAAGATCGTGCCAAATCAAGAACACGAGAGAGAGAGAGAGATCAAACACATAGCTACTGGTACATATCCTCAGCCCCAAGGGAGAACTACTCCCTCCTCGTCATGGAGAGCACCGGGATGATGAAGATGGCCACCGGAGAAGGATTGCCCCCTCCGGTAGGGTGCCGGAACGGGTCTAGATTGGTTTTCGGTGGCTACGGAGGCTTCTGGCGGTGGAACTCCCGATCTATTCTCTGTTCTGGAAGTTTTAGGGTACGACGATATATATGGGTGAAGGAAGTGCGTCGGAGGTGCCACGGGGGCCCCACGAGGCAGGGGGCGCGCCCTAGGGGGGGGCGCCCCCACCCTCGTGAGCACCTCCCGTATCTCCTGACATGGAGTCCAAGTCTATCCGGTGGCTTTCGTTCCAAAAATAACTTCTCCAGTTGATTTCATTTCGTTTCGACTCCGTTTGATATTCCTTTTCTTCGAAACACTGAAATGGGCATAAAACAGCAAATCTGGGCTGGGCCTCCGGTTAATAGGTTAGTCCCAAAAATAATGTAAAAGTGGAAAATAAAGCCCAACATTGCCCAAAACAGTAGATAATATAGCATTGAGCAATCAAAAATTATAGATATGTTGGAGACGTATCAAGCATCCCCAAGCTTAATTCCTGCTCGTCCTCGAGTAGGTAAATGATAAAAAGATAATTTTTGATGTGGAATGCTAGTTGGCATAATTTCAATGTAATTCTTCTTATTTGTGATATGAATATTCAGATCCATAAGATTCAAGACAAAAGTTTAGTATTGACATAAAAATAATAATACTTCAAGCATACTAACTAAGCAATTATGTCTCTTCAAAATAACATGGCAAAAGAAAGTTATCCCTACAAAATCATATAGTCTGGCTATGCTCCATATTCACCACACAACATATTTAAATCATGCACAACCCCGATGACAAGCCAAGCAATTGTTTCATACTTTTGATGTTCTCAAACTTTTTCAATCTTCACGCAGTACATGAGCGTGAGCCATGGACATAGCACTCTAGGTGGAATAGAATGGTGGTTGTGGAGAAGACAAAAAAGGAGGAGATAGTCTCACATCAACTAGGCGTATCAACGGGCTATGGAGATGCCTATCAGTAGATATCAATGTGAGTGAGTAGGGATTGCCATGCAACGGATGCACTAGAGCTATGAAAGCTCAACAAAAGAAACTAGTGGGTGTGCATCCAACTCGCTTGCTCACGAAGACCTAGGGCATTTTGAGGAAGCCCATCATTGGAATATACAAGCCAAGTTCTATAATGAAAAATTCCCACTAGTATATGAAAGTGACAACATATGAGACTCTCTATATGAAGAACATGGTGCTACTTTGAAGCACAATATATGAGACTCGCTATATCATGGTGCTACTTTGAAGCACAAGTGTGGAAAAAGGGATAGTAGCATTGCCCCTTTTATTATTATTTTTTATTTTTTGGGCCTTTTTTTCTTTGGCCTTTCTCTCCTTTTTTGGGACAATGCTCTATTGAATGATGATCATCACACTTCTATTTATTTACAACTCAATGATTACAACTCGATACTAGAACAAAGTATGACTCTATATGAATGCCTCCGGCGGTGTACCGGGATATGCAATGAATCAAGAGTGACAAGTATGAAAGAATCATGAACAGTGGCTTTGCCACAAATACTATGTCAACTACATGATCATGCTAAGCAATATGACAATGATGAAGCGTGTCATAATAACGGAACGGTGGAAAGTTGCATGGCAATATATCTCGGAATGGCTATGGAAATGCCATAATAGGTAGGTATGGTGGCTGTTTTGAGGAAGGTATATGGTGGGTTTATGGTACCGGCGAAAGTTGCGCGGTACTAGAGAGGCTAGCAATGGTGGAAGGGTGAGAGTGCGTATAATCCATGGACTCAACATTAGTCATAAAGAACTCACATACTTATTGCAAAAATCTATTAGTTATCGAAACAAAGTACTATGCGCATGCTCCTAGGGGGGTAGATTGGTAGGAAAAGACCATCGCTCGTCCCCGACCTCCACTCATAAGGAAGACAATCAATAAATAAATCATGCTCCGACTTCATCACATAACGGTTCACCATACGTGCATGCTACGGGAATCATAAACTTCAACACAAGTATTTCTCAAATTCATAACCACTCAACTAGCACGACTTTAATATCACCATCTCCATATCTCAAAACAATTATCAAGCATCAAACTTCTCTTAGTATTCAACACACTCATAAGAGAATTTTATTATTAATCTTGAATACCTAGCATATTAGGATTTTAAGCAAATTACCATGCTATTAAGACTCTCAAAATAATATAAGTGAAGCATGATAGTTCATCTATTTCTTCAAAATAAAAGTACCACCATGCTCTAAAAGATATAAGTGAAGCACTAGAGCAAATGACAAACTACTCCGAAGGATATAAGTGAAGATCAATGAGTAGTTGAATAATTATGCAACTATGTGAAGACTCTCTAACATTTAAGAATTTCATATCTTGGTATTTTATTCAAACAGAAAGCAAAGCAAAATAAAATGACATTCTAAGAATAGCAAACATCATGTGAAGAAGCAAAAACTTAGGATCAACCGAAACTAACCGATAGTTGTTGAAGAAGAAAGGTGGGATGCCAACCGGGGAATCCACAAGCTTAGATGCTTGAGACTTCTTGAAATATTATATTGGGGTGCCTTGGGCATCCCCAAGCTTGATCTTTTGTGTCTCCTTAATTCCTCTCATATCACGGTCTCCTTAAATCTCAAAAGCTTCATCCACACAAAACTCAACAAGAACTCGTGAGATAAGTTAGTATAAACCATTGCCAAAACCTTATCATACTATACTGTAGCAAATCACTAAAATTATTATTCAACATTTCATACTAAATGCCTCTGCATATTTAATAGTCCTATCCTAAAATAGAGTCATTAAAGAAGCAAACATATGCAAACAATGCAAACATAACAGCAATCTGCCTAAACAGGATAGTCTGTAAAGAATGCAGAAACATCCATGCTTCCCTAGCTCCAAAAATTATGAAAGAAATTACCACTGTAGTAAATTTATCATAGCTTAATATGCAATAGGTTTCAACATCTTATCACATTCCGACTTCTGTAGGGAATTATTGCAACAGAGGTAAACTTTCTGTTTTCAAACAGCAACATGTATACATGTAACATAGGCATAGTAAAGACTATTAATGCCACTTTTATTGAAATAAAAGATGCAAAACATTGTTATAAATAACATCAAGCAAATCCTAACAAAATAAATTGACGCTCCAAGCAAAACACATATCATGTGGCGAATAAAAATATAGCTCCAAGTAAAGTTACCGATGAACGAAGACGAAAGAGGGGATGCCTTCCGGGGCATCCCCAAGCTTAGGCTCTTGGTTGTCCTTGAATATTACCTTGGGGTGCCTTGGGCATCCCCAAGATTAGTCTCTTGCCACTCCTTATTCCATTGTCCATCGAATCTTTACCCAAAACTTGAAAACTTCACAACACAAAACTTAACAGAAAACTCGTAAGCTCCGTTAGTATAAGAAAGCAAATCCCACTTCAAGGTACTGTAATGAACTCATTATTTATTTATATTGGTGTTAAACCTACTGTATTCCAACTTCTCTATGGTTTATAAACTCTTTTACTAGCCATAGATTCATCAAAATAAGTAAACAACACATGAAAAACAGAATCTGTCAAAAACAGAACAGTCTGTAGTAATCTGGATCAAACGTATACTTATGGAACTCATAAAATTCTAAAATAAATTGCTAGACCTGAGGAATTTATATATTAATCACCTTAAAAAAGAATTAACTAAATATCACTCTCCAAATAAAAATGGCAGCAATTCTCGTGAGCGCTAAAGTTTCTGTTTTTTACAGCATGATCAACAAGACTTTCCCCAAGTCTTCTCAAAGGTTCTACTTGGCACAAACACTAATTAAAAGCATAAAACCACATCTAAAAAGAGGCTAGATGAATTATTTATTACTAAACATGAACAAGAAGCAAGGAACAAAAATAAAATTGGGTTGCCTCCCAACAAGCGCTATCGTTTAATGCCCCTAGCTAGACATGATGATTTCAATGATGCTCACATAAAAGATAAGAATTGAAACATAAAGAGAGAATCATGAAGAATATTAATAGCACATTTAAGTCTAAAATACTTCCTATGCATAGGGATTTTGTGATCAAACAACTTATGGGAACAAGAATCAACTAGCATAGGAGGGCAAAATAAGCATAACTTCAAAACTTTAAGCACGTAGAGAGGAAACTTGATATTATTGCAATTCCTACAAGCACATGTTCCTCCCTCATAATAATTTTCAGTAGCATCATGAATGAATTCAACAATATAACCAGCACCTAAAGCATTCTTTTCATGATCTACAAGCATGGAAATTTTATTACTCTCAACATAAGCAAATTTCTTCTCATTAATAGTAGCGGAAGCAAACTCAACAAAATAACTATCATGTGATTGAAAATTAAGATCAAGGTGACAAGTTTCATTGTTATAATTATTATTTAAAGCATACATGTCATCACAATAATCATCATAGATAGGAGGCATTCTTTCATTTTAGTAAATTTGCTCATCAAAGCTTGGGGGACAAAACATACCATCTTCATCAAACATAGCTTCCCCAAGCTTGTGGCTTTGGATATCATTAGCATCATGGATATTCAAGGAATTCATACTAACAACATTGCAATCATTCTCATCATTCAAATATTTAGTGCCAAACATTCTAATGCATTCTTATTCTAACACTTTGGCACAATTTTCCTTTCCTTCATACTCACGAAAGATATTAAAAAGGTGAAGCGTATGAGACAAACTCAAGTCCATTTTTTATAGTTTTCTTTTATAAACTAAACTAGTGATAAAACAAGAAACTAAAAGAATCGATTGCAAGATCTAAAGATATACCTTCAAGCACTCACCTCCCCGGCAAAGGCGCCAGAAAAGAGCTTGATGTCTACAACACAACTTTCTTCTTGTAGACGTTGATGGGCCTCCAAGTGCAGAGGTTTGTAGGACAGTAGCAAACTTCCCTCAAGTGGATGACCTAAGGTTTATCAATCCATAGGAGGTGTAGGATGAAGATGGTCTCTCTCAAGCAACCCTGCAAACAAATAACAAAGAGTCTCTTGTATCCCCAACACACCCAATACAATGGTAAATTGTATAGATGCACTAGTTCGGCGAAGAGATGATGATACAAGTGGTATATGGATGGTAGATAAAGGTATTTGTAACCTGAAATTATAAAAACAGCAAGGTAACTAATGATAAAAGTGAGCGTAAACGGTATTGCAATGCATTGAAACAAGGCCTAGGGTTCATACTTTCGCTAGTGTAAGTTCCCTCAACAATACTAACATAATTGGATCACATAACTATGCCTCAACATGCAACAAAGAGTCACTCCAAAGTCACTAATAGCGGAGAACGAACGAAGAGATTATGATAGGGTACGGAACCACCTCAAAGTTATTATTTCCAATCAATCCGGTGGGCTATTCCTATAAGTGTCACAAACATCCCTAGAGTTCGTACTAGAATAACACCTTAAGACACAAATCAACCAAAACCCTAATGTCACCTAGATACTCCAATGTCACCTCAAGTATCCGTGGGTATGATTATATGATATGCATCACACAATCTCAGATTCATCTATTCAACCAACACATAGAACCTCAAAGAGTGCCCCAAAGTTTCTACCGGAGAATCACGACGAAAACATGTACCAACCCCTATGCATAGGTTCATGGGCAGAACACACAAGTTGATCACCAAAATATACATCAAGTGAATCACGTGATATCCCATTGTCACCATAGATATCCACGGCAAGACATACATCAAGTGTTCTCAAGTCTTTAAAGACTCGATCCAAAAAGATTACTTCAAGGGGAAAACTCAATTCATTACAAGAGAGAAGAGGGGGAGGAGAAACATAAGATCCAAATATAATAGCAAAGCTTGCGATACATCAGGATCGTGCCAAATCAAGAACACGAGAGAGAGAGAGAGATCAAACACATAGCTACTGGTACATACCCTCAGCCTCGAGGGAGAACTACTCCCTCCTCATCATGGAGAGCACCGGGATGATGAAGATGGCCATCGGAGAAGGATTGCCCCCTCCAGCAGGGTGCCGGAACGGGTCTAGATTGGTTTTCGGTGGCTACGGAGGCTTCTGGCGGCGGAACATCCAATCTATTCTCTGTTCTGGAATTTTAGGGTACGACGATATATATGGGTGCAGGAAGTACGTCGGAGGAGCCACGGGGGCCCCATGAGGCAGGGGGAGCGCCCCCCACCCTCGTGAGCACCTCCCGTATCTCCTGACGTGGAGTGCAAGTCTATCCGGTGGCTTTCGTTCCAAAAATAACTTCTCCAGTTGATTTCATTCCGTTTCGACTTCGTTTGATATTCCTTTTCTTCGAAACACTGAAATAGGCATAAAACAACAAATCCGGGTTGGGCCTCCGGTTAATAGGTTAGTCCCAAAAATAATGTAAAAGTGGAAAATAAAACCCAATATTGCCCAAAACAGTAGATAATATAGCATGGAGCAATCAAAAATTATAGATACGTTGGAGACGTATCACTCATGCTCCAGGGCACAACCCGGACATGGCTGAACAGCTTGAAGCCCCACAGCATCAACAACCGGGTTGATTTCACTGAAGCCTTCATCAACAACTTCACCAGCAAGTACAAGAGCCTGCCCAAGCCTCGCCACCTCTCCTTATGCGTCCAAGGTCCCAACAAGTCGACTCGTGATTACCTCACACGCTGGGCCAAGTTGCGCAACTCTTGTGAAGGCGTGCATGAGGTACGGGCCATCAAGTACTTCACTGCGGGGTGCCGAGAAGGCACCCTCCTCAAGCACCGGCTTCTCTGCGACGAGCCAGCGACCCTCGACGAACTTCTGATCATAGCCGACAAGTACGCCACAACCGACTCCTCCATGAAGGCGGAAATCAAAGTTGACACGTCTGGCAAGGTCTCTCCTCAAGCTCCATGGACTCCGGCTGGCGACACTAGTTGATGCCAGCAACCGAATGACAACATGCACAAGGCCACACTGCCGGCTTCCACCAGCCGACAGGTGGCAACCATCGAAGATCGGCAGCCAGAAGGGCAGCCTCCTCCCAAGCGTCAAAAGGGCGGCAAGACCAACTGGTTGTGCGCCTTCTCGTACGAACGGACTCTCGATGCACCCTCCAAGTTCCATAGCGGTGCGAAGCCGTCCAACCACACCACTCGGAAGTGCCACTGGCTCACCAGGATCGCCAAGGGTGACGGGCTCCTGCCTCCTCCGCCTACCGGCCCGCCTCCTCCTCCTCCCCAGTAGGTGGCGGTTCGGCCAGTCGGTGCCATACAAGATGACTACCCTAAAGAGCATGGAGCTTATGTTGTGTTCACCAGCGTGGCCGACGATAGGCACAGCAGACGACAGCGACAACAAGAAGTAAATGCAGTCGCGTCAGAGACCCCCGAGTTCATGCCTTGGTCTGAGAAGCCCATCAACTGGAGCAAAGCTGACCACCCGAAGGTGATGCCCAATCCCGGTTCTTATGCCCTAGTTTTGGATGCCACTTTCGCCACAGAGAGGCGGGCTGCTCATTTTTCCTGAGTCCTGATAGATAGCGGCAGCAACATCAACATCCTATACCGAGACACTATGGAGAAGCTAGGAATCAAACAGAGGCAGCTTCAGCCCAGTCGGACTGTGTTCCGTGGCATAGTTCCCGGCTTTTCCTGCTCACCAATCGGCAAGACTCTAATTGACGTCCTCTTCGGAGACAAGGAACACTTTCGCCGAGAGCCGATCTGGTTTGAGGTGGTGGACCTCGAGAGCCCTTATCATGCACTGCTTGGCTGGCCCGCTCTGGCCAAATTCATGGCGGTCCCCCACTATGCCTACCTCAAGATGAAGATGCCAAACACCAAGGGAATCCTAACCATAACTGGGGACTACAAGGAGTCATCCTCCTGCACGGCAGACAGCAGCCGGCTAGCCAAGTCCCTCGTGATCGCGGCCGAGAAGTGGCTCCTTGACAGGGTTGTAGCCATGACAGGCAAGCAGTCGGAAATGTCTCCCAACCCCAAGGAGTCGGAAGTTGAGGGCTCGTTCCAGTCATCCAAGGAAACAAAGAAGATACCTTGGACCCGGAGCACCCGGAGAGACACGCTGTTATAGGTGCGAACCTTGATAGCAAATAGGAAAGCGAGCTCGTCGATTTTCTCCATGAAAATCGGGACATCTTTGCATGGTCTCCCAAGGACATGCCGGGTGTTCTGACGGATTTTGCCGAGCACAAGCTACATGTCTGACCTGAAGCCAAACCAGTCAGGAAGCCCTTGCGCCGCCTGTCATAGGAAAAGACAAGAGTTGTCGGAGAAGAGATAGTCTGGCTTCTAGCGGCCGACTTCATCATGGAGGTGTTCTTTCCCGAATGGTTGGCCAACCCAGTCCTCGCGCTAAAGAAGAATAAGCAGTGGCACATGTGTATTGATTATACCAGCCTCAACAAAGCTTGCCCCAAAGGTCCATTTGCCCTGCCAAGAATCGACCAAGTAATTGACTCCATAGCCGGATGCGAGCTGCTGAGCTTTTTGGATGCATACTCAGGGTATCATCAGATCAAGCTGAACCCTGCCGACAGGCTGAAGACCGCCTTCATCACACCATTCGGAGCCTTCTGTTACCTGACCATGACGTTTGGCTTGAGAAATGCCGGCGCCACATTCCAGCGTTGCATGCCGAAGTGTCTCCTCAAAAAACTCGGCAGAAACGCCCACGTTTATGTGGACGATGTTGTGGTGAAGACGGAGAAGCACGGAACACTGCTGGAAGACCTCAAGGAGACCTTTGAAAACTTACGCCGTTTTCAGATCAAGCTCAACCCGGAGAAATGCATCTTTGGAGTACCAGCCAGCCAGCTTCATGGCTTCCTGGTCTCAGAACGCGGCATAGAGTGCAACCCTGTGAAGATCAAGGCCATCGAGAGGATGGAGGTGCCCACCCGACTGTTGGACGTGCAAAAATTCACCGGCTGCTTGGCATCCATCAGCCGTTTCATCAGTCGGCTGGGCGAGAAGGCTCTTCCCCTGTACCAGCTCATGAAGAAGACCACTTTTTTTCGAGTGGAACGACAAGGCGTATGAAGCTTTTCTCTAGCTCAAGAAGATGCTGACCACTCCGCCTGTCCTAGCAGCTCCGACTGCTAAGGAGCCCATGCTTCTCTACATCGCCGCCACCAGCCGGGTGGTCAGCACAGTCATTGTTGTGGAACGCAAGGAAGAAGGCAAAGCACTACCAGTCCAGAGGCCGGTGTATTACCTTAGTGAAGTGTTGTCCGCCTCCAAGCAGAACTACCCGCACTATCGGAAGATGTGTTATGGCGTACACTTCGCCGCCAAGAAGCTGAAGCCGTAATTCCAAGAGCACCCAATCACTATTGTCTGCACCGCTCCTCTTGGCGAGATCATTGGAAGCCGAGATGCTTCGTGCTGAGTGGCCAAATGGGCCATAGATTTGCCCCCTACACCATCTACTACCAGCCCCGCACTGCTGTCAAGTCACAAGCACTGGCCGACTTCCTCGTCGACTGGGCTGAGACCCAGTACCTGCCACCAGTGTCGGATTCCACCCATTGGCGCATGCACTTTGATGGTTCCAAGATGTGCACCGATTTGGGAGCCGACATCGTCCTCACCTCTCCCAAAGGCGACAAGCTCAAATATGTGCTGCAAATCCACTTTGCCGCCTCCAACAACGTTGCTGAATACGAAGCAGTCATTCACGGGCTCCGGCTTGCCAAGGAACTCGGCATTCGCCGGATCCTGTGTTATGGAGACTCTGATTTGGTGGTCCAGCAGTCGTCAGGCGATTGGGACGCTAAAGATGCAAACATGGCAAGCTACCACTTTATCGCCCTGTAACTCAGCGGATACTTTGAAGGGTGCGAGTTCCTACTTGTGCCAAGAAATGACAATGAGCAAGCAGATGCCTTGGCACGAATCGACTCCACCCGGCAAGCAATACCAGCCGGCGTCGCCTTGCAACGCCTCCTTAGGCCATCTGTCAAGCCGTCGCCAGAGTCAGATTCCATCTTCGTGCCGGCTCCTCCGAGGCAGTCGGATCCGACTTGAGGACCACAGCAGCCGGCGTGGGGAATTCGACACATGGCCCGGGGACTGAAGCAACCGTACCCGTCCCGGGGACTTCAGAACCCGACCTGGGGACTGCAGCAGTCCGCCCGGGGACTTCATCGACTCAGCAAGTGGCAGCCGACTCCGACCGGCCGCCTCCCGGCCCAACCGCCCTCGTGCAAGTCGCAGTTCTGGCAGTCAAAGAAATAGCAACACCTTGATGGGCACAGCCCATCCTCAACTTTCTAGTGAACAAAGAGCTACCGGTTGATGAGGTCTCGACCTGGCAAGTCCAACGCCGGGCGACAACATACACCATAGTCAATAGAGAACTCGTAAGGCGCAGTGTCACTGGTGTGTACCGGCGCTGCGTGGAGCCAGAGCAAGGTCAGGCAATCCTCAAAGATATCCACCAAGGCAAGTGTGTCCACCACGCGGCTTCAAGAGCTCTTGTTGCCAAAGCTTTCCGCCATGGGTTTTTCTGGCCAACTGCTCTAGAAGACGCCAAAGGCTTAGTCCAGAAATGCAAAGGGTGCCAGAAGTTCCCTCTAAGCCACATCAGCCGGCTTCTACACTCAAGACCATCCCCATTGCCTGGCCCTTCGCTGTCTAGGGGCTGGACATGGTGGGACCATTCAAGACAGCACGCGGCATCCTGACTCATCTGCTTGTCGCGGTGGACAAGTTCACCAAGTGGATTGAAGCTAAGCCAATCAAGAAGTTGATTGGTCCGACTGCTGTGACTTTCATCGCCGACATCACCATACGGTATGGCATACCGCACAACATCATCAGCGACAACGGCACAAACTTTGCCAAAGGCGCCCTGGCTCGTTTCTGCGCGACGCAGGGCATCCGACTGGACTTAGCATCCCTTGCCCATCCGCAGTCGAACGGCCAAGTGGAGCAGGCAAACGGCCTCATTTTGTCCGGCATCAAGCCCCGACTGGTCGAGCCTCTGGAGCGCTTGGCCGGCTATTGGCTCGACGAGATGCCGGCCGTCCTCTAGAGCCGGCGCACAACTCCGAACAAGTCAACCAGCTTCACGCCCTTCTTCCTCGTCTACGGTGCCGAAGCCGTCATCCCGACGGACATAGAATTCGACTCCCCTCGAGTCATAATGTACACCAAAGAAGAGGCAAAAGAAGCACGAGAAGACGGCGTCAATCTACTGGAAGAGGGTCGGCTGCTGGCGCTCAGCCGGTCCACCATCTACCAACAGATTCTACGTCGATACTACAACTGGAAGGTCAAGCCAAGATCCTTCCAAGAGGGAGACCTTGTGCTCCGGCTGATCCAGCGAACAGCCGGACAGCACAAGCTCTCGGCACCTTGGGAAGGCCCCTTCATCATCAGCAAGGTGTTGGGCAACGACTCCTACTATCTGATCGATGCTCAGAAGCCTTGAGCGCGCAAAAGAGACGACTCCGGCTAGGAGACAGAACGACCATGGAATCCAAACCTCCTCCAAAGGTTTTACAGTAAAATGCAGTATGTACCAATCCAACTTTTGTATTAAGTATGAAGACTCCGGGTCCCCTGAGAAGAAACTTCGGGACTACCCTCCTTTATCTATATGATAAGTATTATGCCTATGAATGTGTTAGTCCGCCTGGCACCAGGTTCGACCAGTCGACCCGGGGGCTCGCCGCCTTGTACTATGTAATGTTTCCAGCAGCCGAACAAGTAATGTATTGGCACTCAAGCCTTCTCCTACCATAGCTGTAGCTCGCAGAGCGGCCACCCGGTAGGCAGGAGTCAAAGGCAGGAAAGGGTGCCCACATGAAAAATGGCTAAGGACCCAAAAGTATGCGCATAGTTCAAGCCGGCTTCCTGCCTCACCGACCGGCTGCTGCGCAGCCGGCCGGCCGGCTTCTACTTAATTTGCTAAATGCCCTAGTCGACTGAGTACTTGCCTTCCCAAAGTGGCTAAGTACTTGACCCAGCCATAGTCCGCAGAGCGGCTGTCCGGCTGGCAAGACGGCAATTGGGGGGGGGGCAAAGGAAAAAGGCCAAGGAGCTGAAAGCAAGAAGAGATAGAACTCAGAAAAAACATTTACATAACAAAAGGCCCTTGGCTAGTATTCAACAGAAGTTCGAAATACACCCCGCGGGTGGAATTTTGCGAAGCTAATAAAGTTTGTCGAGACTGATAAGCAGGTAAAAACAAAGATAAATTGGCAGCCTAGGGAGCAGCAGACGGGTTCGGGGGAACAACGGAGTTGGTGGTGCCGGATGGCGGAGCGGCCGGCTGGCCAGTTTCCGCTTGGTTGCCTTCAGCAGGAGTCGGCTCGCTCTGGCGTGGCTCGTTGCTGGAGGCGCGGTCAAGCTGAGGCTGGTCATCCGCTTCGACCTCTGGCGCTTCCTCTTCACCTTCCTCCTCCTCGTCGTCTTCTCCCTCGTTGCTGGAGTCGATCACTTCAGCCGAGTCCTTGCCATCCTCCGGGTTCAGCCCGAACCACTCTGGTGGCACCTCGGCACCATTCTCAGCCAGTCCCGGGAAGAAGACGTTGGTGTTGGTGTACTCGACGATCGCCACCGCCCGCTTGATGAGATCACGCTCCACCGCCACCAGCTCCTCCTGGGCCTCTAGTAGAAACGTGTTCAACTGGGCTAGGTCTAGCCCAGGGTACCACGCCTTGATGAACTCCAGGGCCCGGCGTGCGCTAGCCCGGGCCGAGGAGCCCTTCCAAGCCTCAAGACGGCCGGCCGCCACTTCCAACCAGTCGGCGGTCCAGCTGGGAGTGCGCGGAGCCGACATGTCTGGCCACTGGGCGGAGATCGCCTGGGCCCCAACACGCTGAAGACGGTGCAACATCCGATGAGCCGGTCGAAGGCGGGCTTGGACGTTGAGGAGCTGCTCACTAAGGGTCCGGGGGGCGTCGGCAGCAATCTGCGCTCCTTCTGCCCTTCGTTCCTCGCGATAGGCCTCAATAGCCTGGTTGGCGGCGCCGGAGTGGCCAGGAAAGAAGTCTGCACGAGCAAAAAAGCAAGTAAGGCAGAAGCCGGAAGCTAGAAGCCGGCCTGGTCGGCAGCCGACAGGTCAAAGAAAGAAGAAGGAAGAAGCTTACTGTCAACCATGTCTTGATCTCGCCGAAGCCGGCAGTCAGCATGGCCTCCTTATCAGTCCGGGCGGAGCGTTTGGTCTCGAACTCGGCAAGGAGACCGGACTCCTTTGCCTCTGCCTCTTTCTAAGCCGTCTTGAGAAGCTCCGCCTGCTCCACCAGCTACGTGGCCAGCCGGTCACGCTCTTCGGCCAGCTTGCTGCACTCTGCCTCCTTGGCGCACAAGGCGGTCTCGGCTTCACCAAGCTGCTGCTGCAGGGCAACGTTGGCCTCTGCAAGAGGGGAGAAAGGGAAAGGCGTCAGCAGCCAACGGAAAAGAAGAACAGTTGCCGGGGAGATTCGGCTTGACTGCTCAGCAGTCGGCCCGAATCTCAAGGACTACAGCCTGTGGGTGCGCCAGCGCGCCCCTGCAGAGAAAAGAAACAAGGACTTACTCCGGCTCTCCAACAAGTCGACAGCCCGTCGGTCCAGCTCTCGGACGTTGGAGTTGAAGGCGACTGCGCGGAGGTTGTGATAGTATTATAACGAAGATAACAGATGAAGTTAGTACTCAGAGCTCGCCAAATTAAAACCTCCGAGCTGCCTGCTCGGCAGCCAGCCCAAAACTCGGGGACTACATTAAGTGGGTACGCTGGCGCCCCCCACAAAGAAGTAAAAGAAATTCAAGAGTCAAAGATGAAGAAACATACCCAGATGGCCGCTCGCGACTCCAGGAATGCCTGGTTGCACCGCTTCAGGGCGTCGGCTTCAGCTCGAAGCTTGCCTTGGGCGTCCAGGATCGCCTGGTTCGAAGGGCCCGTCCCGCCTCCTCGCACCCAGTCGGCGGGCGCGGCGCTGGTCGCCTCGGCGTCCAGGATCGATGAACTCGCGGCACCGACTTCCAGCGAGCGTGGTGCCGAAGCCGCCTTTGCAAACTGGCGGCGCGATGGTGTGCGGACCTCAGGAGTTGGGCCCATTACCATCTCGCTGCCGGCTGGTGGCACTGGCGGGTCGGCCGGCTGCTTGTCCTGCGCTCCTTCGGACGGCGGTGCTGGAGGCACAACTACGTCCGGCATGGCGACATCGCCGCCCTCCCTCTCCATGACCGGGTGATCATCGCTGGCACCCCCAGTCGGCGCCATAAACTCTGGTGGTGGCGGCGCGGAGTTCAGGGGGACGCCGAAGACCGGCTCCTGGCGGCGCGCGGCTTCCTCAAGCCGCTTCTTTGCGGCGGCATCGGCCTCTGCCAGCTTCTTCAGTGCGGCAGCCTCCGCCTTGTCTTCCTCTGCCTTCTCCCCGCGGGCGGCTTCCTGCTCCTCGCACACCTCACGCGTGTTTCACTCCCGCACCTCCAGGAGGTCAGCCGCGGGATCGACTCGCCGGCTGGTGGTGGAGGCCTCCGCCGACCCGATAACGGAAGCGGCGGCCGACTTCTCGAGTGAGAGCGGCGCCCTAAATCAAGAAGACAAGGAGAAGAAGCTCAGATAAAATTAACAAGAAAGGAAGGCACGAGAAAAATATACTCACGCCGACACCATGGGAGGCGCCTTCGGTAGTTTTTGGAACTTGGCCGCCTTCGCGGCGGCCTCCTTCCGCCTGGTCGCGGCGGTCGGATTCTTGGCCTTCTTCGGCGCGCTGCCAAACAAGGTGGCGCCCTGTTTACGCTTTCGCGTACCGCCTCGAGAAGTCGGCTCGGCGGAGGGGCCTGCGTCCGCCTTGCCGGCGCCTCGTGAAGGGCGCGGCTCCTCCTCCTCATCATCAAAATCATTTGGCCACGACTCGACGCCGACCCCCTCTTCGGAGCCGCCTGCTCCGTAGACGCCACCTGTGGCGTCATCTTCCAAGGTGGCCGCCCCCAAGTCGGGGTCGTCCACGTCGCTCACAGCTCGGTCCGGCAAGTAGGGGCCGCCTGCCCCCATGACTGCGGCCGTCGCCTCGGACATGTAGATCTGTTTCAAAAAGTAAGAAGCCGACTGGTCGATCAGCAAGAAGGAATCGAGATGAAGCGCGGGGGAGGGAAAAGGTTGAAGAGCTTACGACAGGCGATGGGTTCGCACGGGAGTACAACTGCTTGCCAAATTGCCAGGACCCGTCTAGCTTGAGGTCGGAGATCTCGTTGACCAAGTTTTCCACCTCGGCAGCCGGCATCTCCTTGGTGATTAGCTGGCATGGGTTGTGGTGCCCGCTCATCCGGCAGATCAAGTGAGGCTAGCCTTGGAGCAGGAGAACCCGGTGCGCGACGAAGGCGACCAGCAAGTTGGATGCTTTGAGGCCTTCGGCCTTCGTCAGCACCCGGAGTCGGTAGATGGCGGCGACGCCGTCTGTCGACACCGGCTTCAGCTTGTAGCCCCAGTTGGCCCGAGGCTCTGCTGGCGGGCCGGCTTCGAAGGCCGGCAGGTTGAGGAAGTCGACGGCCGGGTTGACGTTCTCCACATAGAAGTAAGATTGCTGCCACATCTTGACCGACTGTGGCAGCTTGATGGAGGGGAAGGTGTTCCTTGGAGACGGACGACGCACGCCGACGAAGGCACGCACTAAGCGGCCACCTCCCGGACTGAGGTGCCCAACTTGGTGTAGAAGAACGCTCCCCACAACTCGATGGTGGGGAGGATGACGAGGTAGCCTTCGCACATGGTGACGAAGGCGGATAGGAGCATCACGGTGTTGGGCGTGATGTGGTGAGGTTGGAGATGGTAGAAGTCCAGGAACGAGCGGAGGAACCGCTCGCCGGCAGGCCGAAGCCGCGGATGAAGTGCGAGCGGAAGACGACCCGCTTGCCCTCTCCCGGCGCTGGCGAAATCTCCCCATTGGGAGGCACGTGCGCCTTCATGTAACAGGCACCAGGAAGTTGCCGCGTGTCGCGGAGGAAGGCGATGTGGTCGTCATTGATGTTCGACCCATCCCAGTCTCCTCCCCGCTCGCACGTCGTGAAGAGCTCGACGAAGCGAATGGCACGGCAGGGGAGCTGAGGATCGAGGCCGGTCCAAGAAGGGCTCGGGGTGGAAAAGTTCGACGGAAACGGGCGGCGGCAGCGCTCCGGCGGAGTTCGAGGGCGCCGCGGCGAGAGGAGGAAGAAAGAGGCAAGAGTAGGGGCAGGAGGGCGCGCGTGCTCCGCCGCTCCCCCTCCTCCCCCTACTTATAGCCGTTGGGCTATGAAGCCAAGGGGGCGAGTGTGGGATCATGGGATTAACTGTGCCCACGACCCCACGTCCCCCCGTTTATCGCGCGAGTTACCATGCGTGGTAACTCTGTGAGGAAGCTCAACCGGCCGCCTCGGCCGCGGCGGATCCGCTCGCGTGCCGAGGCTCGATAGTGGCGGGCACAGCGTACTGTCACGTCCCATCGCACGCGTGGGCTGGTAGGCTAGCCCGGTTGGTTGATGCCAAGTGGCATGCCCACAACAGGCGACAGGCTTGGAGGCTTCGCTAATAAGCCACCTCGTTCCCGCCGTCGCGTTCAAAGTCTTCAGATGAGTTCGATTGGCGGTGGCCGACTCCCTCCACTCGGCACGCTAGGAGTCGGACGCGGATTCATATGAGAGCACTCGGAGGAGGAAACTGTTGAGGCTTCTTGGCTTGCCAGCTGTCGGTGTCAAAACCGACGGATCTCGGGTAGGGGGTCCCGAACTGTGCGTCTAAGGCGGATGGTAACAGGCGGCAGGGGACACAATGTTTACCCAGGTTCGGGCCCTCTCAATGGAGGTAATATCCTACGTCATGCTTGATTGATCTTGATGATTTGAGTATTACATGAGTTGATCTACCACGAAATCGTAGAGGCTAAACCCTAGAAGCTAGCCTATGATTATGACTATTGTTGTCCTACGGACTAAACCCTCTGGTTTATATAGACACCGGAGGGGGCTAGGGTTACACAGAGTCGGTTACAAGGGAGGAGAACTACATATCCGAATTGCCAAGCTTGCCTTCCACACAAAGGAGAGTCCCACCCGGACACGGGATGAGGTCTTCAATCTTGTATCTTCATAGTCCAACAATCCGGCCAAAGTATATAGTCCGGCTGTCTGAGGACCCCCTAATCCATGACTCCCTCAGTAGCCCCTGAACCAGGCTTCAATGATGATGAGTCCGGCACGCAGATTGTTTTTGGCATTGCAAGGCGGGTTCCTTCTCCGAATACTCCATAGAAGATTTTGAACACAATGATTGTGTCCGACTCTACAAAACAAATTCCACATACCACTGTAGAGAGTACAATATTTCCACAAATCTAATCTGCTGACAATTTTTCATAACGTGACATCACGCCATGGCCCGGTCATTATTTGAACCGTTTTTCTCAACCAGCTACTGCACATACTGCGAGGCGGTTTTCTTGGCACATCTTGTCGATGCAGAGATCGTGTCCCCTTATCATGGGATTCTCATCAATACAGGTGTGGGTAACCCAACTGTGCCTGCTGGTGTGACTCCTCGATTTTAGGCAAGTCCCAAACGGGCACGCGGGAGACGGTTGATATTTGCCCTCTTTATAAAGGGGCCGAGGCATGTCCTTTTCTTCTCGCGCTCAATCCTTCCCCTCCCCCACCTCGACCAACACCCAAGGCTTAGGCTAAGCGCTTCGGACCTTCAACTATGTCCGGATCCAACCTTCAAGGTCGGTGGATGGCCTCCTCTGTCATAGAGGGGGACATCAAGAAGCTAAGGGAAGCCAGGTACCTGACCGCCGAAATCTCGCACAGGCTGCCTGCTCAAGGGTAGTTCATCCCTACTCCCGAACCCAACGAGAGCGTCGTATTTGTTTCCCACTTCCTCTGAGGGCTAGGCTTTAGTCTTGATCCCTTTGTCAGAGGGTTCATGTTTTATTAGGGCTCGATTTCCACGATCTAGCCCTAGATTCCATCCTTCACATCTCGTTGTTTATCGTCATTTGTGAGGCCTTCCTCCGCATTACCCCACACTTAGGCTTATGGCTCAACACGTTCAATGTGAAGCCAAGGATGATCGATGGGCGACACGCAGAATGCAGAGGTGCCATAATAAGCAAAGGCGCCGATGCTCCATGGCCGAAGGGTTCCTTCCCAGAGGTGTCCAACTTATGGAAGCGGGAGTGGTTTTACATCACAGCTCCCCGAAGTACCAAGTGGGTAGCCACCCCTGCTTTCCGTCCGGGGCCCCCACCACAATTGGCTTCATGGGTCAACAAGGGGCTGGATTGGGGGCTAGTTAATGATGTGCCGACATTGCAGAGTCGCATCTGAGATCTTCTCAGGAGGGATGTCAGTCTTGTCATGGTAATGCAAGTTATGCTAGTTCGTTGGGTCCTGCCATGCCAACGTCGATCCCTCGTATGTGGGAGTTCAACCCGGAAGGACTGCGAACTATTCAGCAATTCTTCGGCATGACGCTCGAAGGGATGTATGGATTATTCTTGGGATCACGAATAAAGTGTACGGACACCACCGAGGATGCGAGTCTAAACTGCAATCGTCCAAATACCCATGTAAGTAGTTCTGCGGCCGAACACGTCTTCTCTTCATTTGTCATAATATCATCCTGAAAAAACTGCTCTTGGCCAGGACTGGATAAGAAAGGCGAAGATGATCAGGTGTCCGGCCCCCCTTCCCGAAGGCTCACCGGATCCTGTACTAGCCAGGATGCTTGAGCACGCACTTTATCAGGCGCCATCAGGGGAAGATAAAGGGAGGGGTAAAGAAGCCGAAAGCGGGCCTCACATATTACTCATCCAAACCGGGGGAATTGGTGTCTCCGCGAAGGAGGATAATCGGGGAGAAGAATCTAGAATCCTTTCTCCCCAAGGAAGGAAAAGGACTGCCTCTGACGACTCGAGAATGGAAGTTTCCAAACGAGGGAAGAAGCCTTCGCCAGGGGGCCCTGCCCCAGAGGGCGTCCTTACCGTACAGTGCTCGCAAGGAGGCGAACCCTCCACCGAGCTGTTAGTGAATCAAGAGTACTTCTGGAAAATATATCTTGCTTTATCTCCAAGGACAATAACTGAGACATATATCTTGCAGTCCGGCTCGTAGCCCTTCTCGACAGAGTTCGTCTTCGGGGGATCTTCTTCCGGAGATGACAGAGAGCGAAACGCCTCCCCTGTCTCCCAGTCTCCTGGGGCGGACGACCCTGAGGTGTCATCACGGAGGATTTCTCCTGATCCGCCAGGGTCAGAAGGCAACCCTTCGGCCACCCGAAGTCCGGAGTATTCGGCTCCTACGGAGAGCAACAGAAAGAGTCCAGGACTATCCGGTGCGCAACCGGACGTACTGATGAGTCTTTTGGAGAAAGCGGCTATCTCAGAGGTGCATCGTACTTTAATGAGTATGGTGGTTGGGAGGATTTCATCCGCCAAAAGTGGGTTGCATGAAGCTTTTGTGAGTCCGCTAAGAGGCTTTGAGGTACACAAAGTAATGTATAAATATTTTGATGGTACCGCACACTAGGTGTGCTCTATACAGATAGTAGCCCCTGAGACTCTGGTTGCTGTCCGAAAGCTGCAAACAGAGGATCGTAGTTCCTGGTAATGATTGCGCTGCTTTCATGTGCAGGCGGGTGACGGTGCAGTGGCTGGACGAACTGCTGAATTTGCCGGTCTTAGACGGCAACTTGATGCGGCAGATGCTGACATCGCACTTGTGAACAAGCGGCTTGACGAGGCACAAGGCATGTATTTTCGGGTGGTCAAACACATATTAAGAGGAGCAGGATGCTAGTATCTATAATGTGCTGTGACTGCAGATGAAGCTGCCACCATGGAGACCCTTCGGATGGAACTTGCCCAAGCCAAGGAACAAGCCAGGAGGAGTGATGCGGCCGCCCTGAAGGCGGCCGAAGAGTTAAGAGCCGAACAGGCTGCTCGTCGCCAAAGCGAAAATAAAATAGCCAAGATGGCTATTGAGCTGGAGGATGCCACCGACCGGTATGAGCTTCTTGAAAAGGAAAGCCAAGCGAAAGCGGTGGACTTGGAGAAAACCATGGTAGCAGCCAAGGAGACCCTCTATAAGATCAGAGCGGCGAAGGAGGAGCTTCATCAAGCCAGAGATATCACGGCTGGGAAGCCCTTCTTGTTGCGGATGAAGTTCGGAGATCCGAAGTATGCCCCTCTGGATCAATTATGGAGTGCTGCAGACGCGTATTCGGACCTAGCAATGAGTGCTGCTGATGCGACTAAGTTTTTGAAGGATAAAAAAGATCATGAAGTGGAAAAGTTGTTCTGGTCGCAGTTCAGTGCTCCAACGCGTCCGCTGCTGCTAAACGAGCAAATGGCCGAGTGGGCTGAGCTCCATAGGTTGTCCGGGCTTGCCATGGGGTCTGTCATGGATCATCTTTGGCTGGAAGGACCAAGGCCGAATAGTTATTTTGGTTTAGTGCAATGATTCCTTGGTGCTGTGCCGCATATCGACGCGGTAAAGAGGTCGGCGTGCATAGAGGGTGCGTGGATGGCTCTTGCCCGTGTTAAGACATACTGGGCAGAGATGGATGCCACCGCTATTGCAACCGGGGGGTTTGGCCGTAGGCCAGGTCTCGTCCGAGCACTATTTTGACGAAGTCCTAGAAGGCGCTCGCCTAATAGAGGCTCAGTGCTCTAAGAGTATCATGTTCGAGTGACATGTATCCCAATTTGTAAAAACAATGCTATTTGGCTTATAGAAGGCTGTGTTTATACTTTTGCCTGGAAGTATTATTATGCCTCCTGTGCGGCCGTTTTATGTATGTATATAACCTGGAAGTTTGCAGTCGTCGGCTTCAGCCCCCACGCATATAATGCAGGGGTGTTCGGAAAAGCGCGTATTCACACTTGATCCAACGTCTTGGTCCATTAAGGAGGTGATAGCACGGCGAACAAAGCAATCAGACTATATTGCTTTAACACTTTCACTTAGCCATAGGAGTTTGATAGTGGGGCTCCTATATAGCCCCTGATACTTCTGCGCTTATCCAAATGTGGTGCGCGTACATACATGACCGGGAAACCGGTCCTTCGTTAATGCGGAGGAATCAAGAAGATTCCGCTGAGTCCTCGAATGGTTGACCAGTCTCGCGCTTTATCATGACAGTCAGTTTGGCTTTCTCTACTGAGGTGCTTGTCCTGATGAACCAGGGCACAATCGCAGTAGTTCTCCCGGTGCCACCTTAGCCGATAGAGAGGAACATAAGGTAGAAAAACACGGGAGCCGGGAAAACCCAACTATTGACCAAAGACATGATTCGGAGCTGATGCATATAAGGCCAAACTCGCGACGCCGAACACTCCCTAAGGTATTCGGTCTTTACATGTATACTGGGCTGAGTAATGCCCTCGATAATAAGCCCTGAATTTCTAGGTACGTGCATTAGTCTGTCATGACAAAATGTCAATAACGCCAGCATCACTCTTGGGTATGTTGAGTATCCTGAGGGGTGAAGCAACAAGACACAGTAAAAAAGGATTATACATGGTCTTAATCTAAAAAGAAACCTTTGAACGGGGCCCTGCTGCATGTCTGCGCATGTGTCTCAGTTGTGCCGTATGCTGGAAGGGTGTAGCACAATGATCATCTGTATGAGAGAAAAGCCCAGGTGGAAGTTTTTGTGCGGAAAATTGGTTATTCTTAATAAACCTTTAAAATTCAACCTAAATAAGATCAAACCTAACTGTAGTCACTTTTACATGTGGGAAGCCCCTAGCACCACCTATGGGGGTATATCCATCGACCCAGTCGTGGGTTTATCTGAGCTGTTACAGCTAGTTGTGCGCCGGACTCGTCTAGCCGTGTTCGCGGTCTTGACGACCTGTCATTTATTCTGATTGGAGAGGGCGTTCAGTGTTCAGCTGCTAAAGCTGCCACTCGTTCTTCCACACGTAAGGAACGTTCTGTGTTTCTGCTGACTATGATGATGCCACGTGGACCGGGCATCTTAAGCGTAAGATAAGCGTAATGCGGTATTGCATTAAAATGAGCGAAGGCCGTTCTTCCGAGTAGTGCTTGATAGCCGCTTCGGAATGGAGCGATGTTGAAGGTTAACTTTTCACTTTGGAAGTTGTCAGGAGAACTGAATACAACCTCTAGTACTAGAGAGCCCGTGCAGCGGACCTCTGGGCCTGGTATTACTCCTTTAAAGGTACTATTGCTTTGGTTGATTCTTGGTGGGTCTATCCCCATTTTGCAGACTGTGTCCTGATATATCAGATTAAGACTACTGCCGCCGTCCATAAGGACTCGGGTGAGATGGTATCCGTCGATTATTGAGTCCAGTACCAGGGCAGCTGATCCTCCGTGCCGGATACTAGTCGGGTGATCCCTACAATCAAAAGTGATTGGTCAGGCCGACCAGGGGTTGAACTTGGGGGTGAAGGGCTCCACGGTGCCTACGTCTCGGAGTGTGCGTTTGCTCCTCCTTTTGTTACGTGAATCATGTTCACCGTTTTGACCTCTCGTGGGAATTTTTTCTGTCCCCCAGTGTTCGGCTGGCGAGGCTCATCCTCGTCTTCGCTTTGTGTCTCCCTCCCCTTGTGTTCAGCGTTTAGCTTGACGTCCTGCTTAAAGACCCAGCATTCTCTGTTGGTGTGATTTGCGGGTTTGTTGAAGGTGCCATGAATCTGACATAATCTGTCTAGAATCTTATTTAGGCTGGACGGTCCATCTCGGCTACCTTTAAATGGTTTTTTCCATTGACCGGGTCGAGAGCTCCTGAATTCGGCGTTTACCGCCGTGGTGTCCGGGCTGTCTTCCTTGTTTCAACGCTTGCTTTTATTGTGTCGTGGTTTTCCATTGCCATCCCTGGCTTCGGATGTGCCTGGGTCACTGGTGCCGCTACGGGCTAGCCAACTATCTTCGCCCACGCAGAAGCGGGTCATAAGGCTTGTTAGGGCTGCCATTGTCCTCGGTGTTTCCTGGCCGAGGTGTCTGGCGAGCCATTCGCCCCGGACACTGTGTTTGAAAGCCGCTAAGGCTTCGGCGTCCGGGCAGTCGACAATTTGATTCTTCTTAGTGAGGAATCTGTTCCAAAGCTTTCGGGCTGACTCTCCGGGCTGTTGAATTATGTGACTTAAATCATCTGCATCCGGAGGTCGGACATAGGTCCCTTGAAAATTAGCCCGAAAAGCATCTTCAAGCTCTTCCCAACTTCCAATTGAGTTCTCGGGGAGGCTCTTCAACCAGTGCCTAGCTGTTCCTTTCAACTTGAGGGGCAAGTATTTGATGGCGTGGAGATCATCTCCACGAGCCATGTGGATATGAAGGATAAAGTCCTCAATCCAGACCCTAGGGTCTGTCATTCCGTCGTATGCCTCTATGTTCATGGGTTTTAATCCTTCTAGAAATTCGTAATCCAAAACCTCATCGGTGAAACATAGGGGCTGCGCGGTACCCCTGTATTTGGATGTGTCATGGCATTCTGACGGTTGTAGTGTTCGGTTTTGATTCTGTGTCGGAGCGCGCTTCCTAGATCCGTAGATGGACCTGGTCATACCAGCTTTTTGGTGCAAGTCCTCACGTAGATCTTGTGCTGACTTATGTGCGACATCGTTAGCCGCCCTATCGCGGACACGAGGTGGTCTATCCGGCCAATTGGCCATTTTAATTTTTGGCTCTAAGGCCTCATCATCGAATTCGGGCAGCAGCTTGCGCTTTGGATAGCTCTTTGTGTGGCGGCTGCCCCCGTACTTTTCTTCAGTGTCAAGCACTTTGTTCCATCTACTGTTGAGTGTATTTTGCGTGACCTTAAGCCCTTGCTTCTGCTTCTTCAGACTCCTCACGGTGGCAATAAGCCTTCTATGGAGGTCCTCTTGCTCCGAGTTCCTTTCCGGGATGATGTGTGCATTGTCGTCCGGACTGTTCTCCTCTCCGGAGACAGGTTGATGAGCCTTACCCTCGGCGTTGCCATGATCGGACAGCAGCTCCGTGCTGTGTTCGTCGTCCGCTAGTTCCTCCTGCTCTGTCGCTGGGTCCATGTGGTTGTCGCTTGCCTTGGAGTCGACCGAGGTATTATTCTTTCTTGCGCTGTTATCGTTGTTTTTGCCGAGGCAGGATTTGGAGCAGCGCCTACGTCGTCGCTTTGGTTGCTTCTCGAGGGAATTATCCTCAGCTACATCCTTCTGTTCCTCGTCATTGTTTTCTTTGGGTGTATCCACCATGTATATATCGTGTGATGAAGTGGCTGCCCAACGCCTTGTGGGTGGTCGTCCATACCGTCGATGTCTTCGGAGCCAAAATCAAGCATGTCGTTTAAGTTGTCGACTGTGGCTATTAAGTGGGTGGTGAGTGGGGAATGAATTTCTTCTTCGTCCGCTTCCCACTCAAGCCGGACATAGTTTGGCCAAGGGTCTCCTGACAAGGAGACAGACCTCAATGAATTTAGTACATCGCCCAAGGGCGAGTGCTGAAAAATATCCGCGGAGGTAAACTCCACGATCGGTGCCCAATCAGATTCGATAGGCACGGACGCCGGCGGTTTGGAGCCTGTGGCCGGGGACGAATCCAAGGGTCTGGCAACACAGGTCTCATAGGGGGTGAAGTTAGTATTCGGCTCTATCGCCGTTGAGAGTGCGGCCTCCGTGGCGGCGTCCATCCACCAGTCCTTGGATGACACGATCTGCTCCGGATTGAGGGCCGGAGTAGCCACAGGTGTAATCTCCCGAATACCGTCCGGCGGCAGAGCTAAGTCATGCTCGTCGTGACTGTGCGGCGCACCTGACATGGGCTCGAATCCGTCGAAGATCAAGTCTCTGTGGATGTCGGCATTATAGTTCAAGCTTCCAAACCTGACCTGATGGCCAGGGGCGTAGCTCTCGATCTGATCCAAATGGACAAGCGAGTTTGCCCGCAGTACGAAGCCGCCGAATACGAAGATCTGTCCGGGGAGAAAAACCTCACCCTGGACCGCATCGCTGCCGATGATCGAAAGAGCCATCAAGCCTCATGGTGACGACACAGTGGAACTCTCAATGAAAGCACAAATGTCGGTGTCAAAACCAGTGGATCTTGGGTAGGGGGTCCCGAACTGTGCGTCTAAGGCGGATGGTAACGGGAGGCAGGGGACACAATGTTTACCCAGGTTCGGGCCCTCTCGATGGAGGTAATACCCTACGTCCTACTTGATTGATCTTGATGATATGAGTATTACAAGAGTTGATCTACCACGAGATCGTAGAGGCTATACCCTAGAAGCTAGCCTATGATTATGATTGTTGTTGTCCTACGGACTAAACCCTCCGGTTTATATAGACACCGGAGGGGGCTAGGGTTACACAGAGTTGGTTACAAGGGAGGACATCTACATATCCGAATTGCCAAGCTTGCCTTCCACGCAAAGGAGAGTCCCACCCGGACACGGGACGAAGTCTTCAATCTTGTATCTTCATAGTCCAACAGTCCGTCCAAAGTATATTGTGCACCCAACTCTCGATGAGTTACATCAACCTTGAGCACCCACACAAGTTCAACTACATGAGCAAGAACCACACCACCACCCAAGGTATGTTATTCCATCTTAGAGAAGCTTTACTCCAAGACATGAGTCAAAGCAACTTAACAAGATGAGAATACATCAAGATGCTTAAACTAGAAATGGTAACCCCATTTTGAGCTTAAACGATGAGTATGACCTACGATCAAGTGTCCTCACTTGACTCCTAAGTCAATATACTCTAACATAGGTGACTATGTCACCGCCCAATTCTAGATGAAGTTCTCTTGTGTTCTTTTCTGAGTTATCGCATTTGTCCCTTGCATATTTGTTTCCTTTTTAAAAAAAAAAACTTCATCTAGAAACTTTCACTCTTTTCTTTTTGATCTTTGCTCCGCATATTTCTGCATCAAATTCCTTGCAAATCTTTGTGAGATCTTACTTGACTAGTGAGCTGAGGTGACAAGTGTTTCCCTCTGTGATGAACTCGGTTTCACCGATTTGTCATTTTCGGTCCAACCGAATCCCTTCGGTACTACCGAAACTTGCCACTCGGTGCCACCGATTTCGCAACAGGAAAAATAGTTTGCCACATATTCTATATTTCTTCTGATCCAGCTCCACTCAATGAATCTTGTCCTCTACAAGCATCACAGCTTTATTCACTGCTTTGTACTGAATCTCAAGGACCAAACCTATTCTATGGATTCCAGGAGAAACCTACTTGGAAATTGATGTCAAAGGGGGAGAGAGAGATCACATCAAAGCTTATCATCAGGAAGAGAGAGATCATATCAAAAGCTTATCACCTACAAGCTTATCACCTACAAAGATCCCACATATTAAGGGAGAGAACACTCAAGGATCCCATATATTAAGGGGGAGAAAGAAAGTCCTAAGGGGGAGAGAATACTCAAGGATCCCGGATGCTTGATGTTCAAGAGGAGAGATGCCACAATATCTCATGTCAGATTCAGGGGGAGCAAGACACCTAAGGGAAAGAAATCAGTCAAATTCATTGCATATCTTTATTCTTGGGGACATGTTGAATTCAATGTGGTGCCTTGTACTCACTCTCTACATGTCATCCCAGTCTTGGTATTCTTGTGGTTTCTCTTGTTTGCTCTGGCCAATGGATGTACCTGTGTTATCTAACCTTGTTTGTGCAGGTTCATTCCATCCTAAGCCAACTCAAGACCACAAGGTAAGTATATGCATCAAAATCATGAGTATGAGGAGTTCTTGCTTATGTACATACTGTTTGCAAGAAGGACTCATGAGCATGAAGGTATTTTCCTTGATAATCTTTTGCTCTGATGCATATGGCCAAGATGCATGTAACACATTGCCTACTCTGTCATGATTATGCTCTCACATGCCTCTATATTTCATATTTACATGAGTGCATACATGTAGGGGGAGCCTATGCTTGTTACATGTCCTTCCAAAGCTTTACTTGCTGTTCTTTATATCTTTATCTAAAGCTTTGATGTATGTTGCCATCAATTACCAAAAAGGGGGAGATTGAAAGCACAAGTGCTCCCTAGGTGGTTTTGATAATTCATGACAACATATCTCTTGTTGGACTAACATTTCGATCTAGCATGTTTCAGATAAGTTCAACAATGGAGTGGCATGGACTAAAGGTTGTGGGAACTCCTTCAAGATGCTAAGGACAAAGGATTGGCTAAAGCTTCAAGCTCAAGACTCCTCATTTTACATTTTAGTGATCCAAGATCACATTGAGTCTTTAGGAAAAGCCAATACTATCAAGGAGGGATGAGGTGTTGCTTAATGAGCCTCTTGCTTCATGTGCTTAGTGATATGCTCCAAAACTCTCAGCTACTTTCCCACTTCCATATATGACCTAAACCCAAAGCCAAACTCGATCATACTGATTCTTCCTATCCGACGCCACCGAGTTTCACTTGTCATAAGCCACTGCCAAACCCTAATCAGTTCGGTCTCACCGATGGGATCTCGGTCTCACCGAGATGGGCTTGCAAACTCTCTGTTACCCATTGCAATATTCTCGGTCACACCGAAATATGCAATCGGTTCCACCGAGTTTGCTTGGCCAAATCTCATTTTCACTTATTACCCAAATCGGTCCCACCAAGTTTGAGTAATCGGTCAAACCGAGTTTTGGATCTACCCTAACCGTAGCACATCGGTCCCACCGAGTTGATCCAGTCGGTCCCACCGAAATCTCTAACGGTCACTAGGTTTACATTTTTGGTCCGACCGAGTTTGTTGATTCGGTCCCACCGAGATTGGAAAACTGTGTGTAACGGTTGGATTTTGTGTGGACGCTATATATACCCCTCCACCTCCTCTTCATTCGAGAAGAGAGCCATCAGACTAAGCCTACACTTCCAGCATCCTATTTCTGAGAGAGAACTACCTACTCATGTGTTGAGGCCAAGATATTCCATTCCTACCATATGAATCTTGATCTCTAGCTTTCCCCAAGTTGCTTTCCACTCAAATCTTCTTTCCACCAAATCCAAATCCTGTGAGAGAGAGTTGAGTGTTGGGGAGACTATCATTTGAAGCACAAGAGCAAGGAGTTCATCATCAACACACCATTTGTTACTTCTTGGAGAGTGGTGTCTCCTAGATTGGCTAGGTGTCACTTGGGAGCCTCCGACAAGATTGTGGAGTTGAACCAAGGAGTTTGTAAGGGCAAGGAGATCGCCTACTTCGTGAAGATCTACCGCTAGTGAGGCAAGTCCTGTGTGGGCGATGGCCATGGTGGGATAGACAAGGTTGCTACTTCGTGGGCCCTTTGTGGGTGGTTGCTTCTTCGTGGACCCTTCGTGGGTGGAGCCCTTCGTGGACTCGCGCAACCGTGACCCTTCGTGGGTGGAGCCCTGTGTGGACTCCCGCAACCGTTACCCTTTGTGGGTTGAAGTCTCCATCAACGTGGATGTAGGATAGCACCACCTATCCGAACCACGGGAAAAACATCCGTGTCTCCAATTGCGTTTGAATTCTCCAAACCCTTCTCTTTACATTCTTGCAAGTTGCATGCTTTACATTTCGCTACTCATATACTCTTTGCATGCTTGCTTGATATGTATTGTGTGTGTTGAAATTGTGCCTAAACTCCACTTAAACCGAAAAAGCTTAAAAATTGCAACTTTAGCATTAAGTGTCTAATCCCCCCCCTCTAGACACATCTACTTCTAGATCCTACACTAATGTTTATTTTCCTTTGAAATCATGGGAGTATAGGAATCCATTCATATGAACCAAGTGGCTCTAAAGCTACATAAATGATATCATGTTTATTTCCTTTGAAATGTGGAGTATATGAATCTATTCCTATGAACCAATTGGATCTAAAGAAAAAAATCCTATAAAAATCATATCATATAGAGTTCCTATGATATTCCTCCACACCAAAGGATAGTTGAAATTGCTGCAGGTGATACGATGGTCTTTCTTTGTAGACTCCTCCCCCATCTTTATAGTTACCTCTCGAAGATGAAATGATATATACAGGGTATTCTACATGTCCAATTTGGTACACGAAAACTTGGTAAAAAGTTTGCGAGGTTCGAATTTTCAATAAATCTATATGCACTGCAGTTTGGAATGGAGGGAGCATATGAAAGTTTCTAACACTCACGTGGAAGATTTGTGTGTAGGAGGAGTGGCTGTTCTGTTAAATGACATGGCAAAACTGACACTATCGGATGCCGATCTAACAGTTCTTACGGCGTTCGTCAGGAAAAGGCTTGTGGTGAATGTTTCTCGGATAATGATTTACGGACACATGCATTGCATTGATACGTGCAACCCTCTCTCATGCACACGCACCCCCACGAGTGACGACTCTCCCGAGTCCTCTCGCACCCATCGTCTATCTGTAGGTAGACGTCACACACATATGTGCGCTTCACACCCTACCCTCAGAACTTCTAAAAAACAAAAGACGTCCTGCACATTTTATTTTAGCTCACATGTCACACACTTATACTATTACTCTTGTGGCGAACGTTCTTTGGGCACAGTATATTGTACTCTCATGAAGAGAAGCGGTGCACGCACGCACTAGTTCTCTCACACCCACTCGCGGGTACACGTAGGAGCGCATTTTTTGAAGCTGGTACAACAAAATCACTCCATTATATAAATAAGTAGGAGCCTTAGCGCTTGCTTTACTAGGGTTCCTCTCGTTCACTCTCTCATGCTCTCCAGACCTAAGCAAGACATAGGTGGCCACACTCTCAGCTCACGGCTGGTCACAAATCCGGCCGGACAACCTCGAACAGGGCAGGGGTGTAGGTGCATCATTCACGCTGTCGTCGGCGACGAGGGAGGAGACCAACGGCTGCCCGCGCGTCCCGATCGGCCGCCATGCCGTTCTCGAGGAGAGAGCGCCGGCTCGGGAGGGCCTCCGACCCCTTCTTCCTCCCTGCGGTATTGTGGCCAAGATGCGGCCTCCCGACACCGTCTTTGCCACATGCCGACGACCCTCAGGTATATATTCCTTCGAAACACTACAAAAAAATACACTTCCATGATGATACGTGTTTGTCACAGTAGGTCGCATTTTCTGTCATGCATGTACATCCATGACGATTTTATGATAGAATCAAGATAGTCATACCTGTGCTGTCGTAGAAGTGTTCCATGACATTACCAAAATTATCATCACGGAAGTGTCCACTTCCATGGCGATAAATCCCGCGTCACAGAAGTGCTTTCGTCAAGGGTGATCGACACGTGGCATCCACCGTAACGGAACGCCGTTAAGCTATCGGGTCGGGTTTTGGATCCGAAAACCCGTTAACAGCCCCGACCAATGGGGATTTTCCACGTGTAAAATCATCATTGGCTGGAGGAAACATGTGTCGGCTCATCGTTGGGACAGATGTCATCCACTCATTGGACAGAAGGCGCCTATGATACGTCGACACATGGCACGGCCCAACAGAGGCCCATTTGACTTGGTCAAAAGGTGGCGGGTCGGCCCATGTAAAGCTTGTTAACGGCCTGTTAGCATATAGCCCATTTACAGCCCGCTAACCCAAGGCCCATTACGCCCTATCCGAATTAGGCCCACTAGCGTCATCTGGGCCACCCAATATGATTCCAGCCCATTTTCACTTCTCGCCCATGTATCGCCCATGACGTCTTTCGACCCATATGAGGCCCTATGTAACTCTTGGCCTATTAACGGCCCGTGGTGAAACTGGCCCGTAATGAATAGTGTATCACTTTACACCCATTAATGGCCTGTGGTGAAACTGGCCCGTAATGAACAGTGTATCACTTTATACCCATTAATGGCCCGTTATTCCGTTGGGCCGTTTCCAGCCCATGTTATCTTTCGGCCTTCTCAGAGCCCATTTATTCTTGGGCTCATTTCTAGCATTCGTTTACTTACGGCCCATTACTGTCATTTTCTGCTTGTAGGCCAAATTCAGCCCGTGGTTACAGTCGGCCCGTTTGTGGTCCGTTAATACGTTGGGCCATTTTCATAGCATCATCAAATACGGCCTATTAACGATGGCCCGTTATGGTCGGCCCATGAACGGACGATTCCAACTCTAGCCCGTTTATGGCCATAATGCGGCCTGTTATTGGCCCATGTTTGGCCAATCGATCATACTGCTCGTATAAGGCCCATTGATGATACGGCCCGTAGAAGGCCCATTGTTTCTACGGCCCGTATAAGGCCCACTGTTTCTACGGCCCGTAGGAGGCCCAGTGTCACTACAGTAAATATTAGCCCATGGTTATTGTGGCCTACTTTTAGAAAATAGGTTATTGCAGCCACTAGCAAACCGCGGAAAAAGAACTGCAATGACTACAAGCAAACAAATAAACAAGACAACAAGGAAATAAATAAGCAAGCAACTTACGCTAGGCTATCACGGCTATCACACATATTACATCCACTGGGCATCAATGTTCGCCACCAGTGCAAATAAACGCACCGACAAAAGAATTTACAAAACTGAGAGCACTTCAGAAGGCACTAGGCCTGGCCAGGTCGGGCCCCCCAAACAGCTGAAGAAGCTGAGTAGACCTCAGTTCTGTCAACGATAGATGCATCAACACTAGATTTAAGGCATGATGGTGCGCACGGCAGTCCTCTGACATCTTCATTGCATCTTTGACTTCAAGTCGGAGCTGAGCTAAAGCAAGCCTTTCCGCTTTAAGTTGAGACTGAAGAAGTCGAACTGATTGAGGCAGCGACTGCACAGAGGTTGTCTCACACCTGCTGGTGAGTAGCTTCAACTCACTATCTTCATCAATACAGGACCTTGGGGTCATCTCGCTGTCCTCAAGATGGTTTGGCTCACTATCTTCCCTAAAGTTCTGCCTGGCGTAAGAGATACGAGTCTGAAAGAGAAACAAGGAGACACGTAACAGGTTTCACAATTATATAAGCAAATAAATGGATCTGTTCTGCATAAGGAACATGTTTTTACAACTACAATTTGAAACTGGTAGTTGTTGCAAATATCCAATCAGATGTAAACAACAAAGCAAACAGCAGTGGAGGAAATGATGCCTGTCCAAATCTATACTAGAACAAAGTTTGAAGGCTTGAGAAGGATGAACTTACATTACATGTTAACACGGGCTGGACAAAGCCCTTCTCCATGTTGATGGAAGGATAATTCAATAAATTCCTCAACGAAAATTCTTTATAAGCGTTGCCATTATTCTACATTTTGCAAAGAGTAAATATAGATCAAATAATATTGGAAGAAACAGAGGATAATGAAGCTCAGGTGCAGACTGATGATACATAATCAAATAGCAATTAATTAAGTACAAGGTTACAAGGCAAAAGGTAGAGAGGTACCGACAAGAGCAATGCAGAGCCCATTATTGTTTTGAGATCATATGATCCTTTGAGCAAGGAGATTCATCTGAAATTAGTTTTCATACAAGAGAGAAGGTAAGGCACAAGCAGAAATTTAGGAGTTCAAATTTTGAATTGATATCATAGACAGTACCTGACGCTAGGCTCCCAACAGTTCTAATAGGGGTTTGGCCACTGGAGTAGGGGTAAAGTGTGGTACAGTTGGGCCTGTGTTTTCTGTGGCTGCTGATCTATCCGATTTAAGAGGTATCACTAGTTTTCCAAATACCTAGTTTGTACTCCTTGAGGATCTGCACTCACCCTCTTCCTTTTGGACATCTATTACGAAAGAACAACATCTGACTGGAAAAACATAGTGTTACGACACATGGAATAGGTACAGAAAATGGATAGGTATGGCATATACTCATATATGATGCTTAAACTAAGCAGATGGTGTAACAAAGTAGAAGTAATGCAAGAGGTCAGATGCAAAATATGTGCGACCAATACAACTTTGCGAAGTTAGAGCAATCACCTTGGTGGGTGAATAAGATAGGCCATCCTCCACCATGCCAAGTTTGTTAGCCAGTGGATCGTTCCGCAATATTCCTCTCGTGCGCCCATTCTCATATTCATTTTGATAATGTTCAATATCTGACATGCATGAAAACATAAAAACAAGTAAGATTTTCTTTGTAATGCAGAAGTGATTCTAATCCAATACTGCCTACCTGTAAACCCCTTTGTGCTATCTCTGCAATTCTTTTAAAAGATGCCATGCATGCTGTAATTTGTTGTGTGCATTAATATAATGTGGCCTACTACTCAAAATATGAGAGCTACAGAAGTGATGACACTTCACAGATGATAGTTTCAACATATAGTAAAGAAGAACAAGTCGACCTGACCTGACAGATTCAAAATATACTAAGGGAGAACAATTTGACCTGACCAGTCGACCGCAAGAGAAGAGTATCTCTTAAAGAAGAGCAGAAGAGCAAGCAGATTGAAGATATTACAAGTCTTTCAATACAATGTCGGTTGGCCACCAATGATGAACCAGAGCGCATAGAGAAATGCTATTCTTTCTGGTCTCTCCATATGTGTCTCACATGCATTTCAAAACTAAAGTAGGAACATTTAGCTAACCAATTAAACATCTCTCGGTTTTACTAATATAAGCAATAATATCATATATGAATTTGTACAACTAAGCTTGTTTAGCTCGATGGGTGGAGCAGTGCTATTACGACATGAACCACGTAGGCTGATTGTGGTCATCATAAAATGGGGAAAACATAAGCATGATGAGTACAGTATTGACCGTGGCAGTGGGATGACAGATCTGAAGCTGCAAACCCCGCAAAGGGTAGTTAGCAACCGATGTTTGCTTTGAAATAACAACTAAGATTTGGTATAGACAAGAAAGTACGGTCAACAAGTGACAAAGAAATGCAATTATGCTGTCTCTCTATATGTCGCGACATGCATTTGGAAACTCAAGTGGGACCTTTAGCTAACCAATTAAATGTGCCAGTTAAATAATATCAGTATCATATCACAATCATATTTGAACAACTAAGCTTTCGAATTCTGAGTGTTGCGTTGTTTAGCTTGAAGGGTGGAGTAATGCTAGTATGACAGAAAGCACCTACGCAAATCATAGTAGAGTAGATAAAAGGGGAAAACCCTAAGCATCAAGAGAAAAATCAGGAAAGTGGAACTAGCTGGACCAGTGGGTGGCGCACATGCTTTCTGAAATGAATATAGGAACATTTGGTGACCAATTAAACGTTCTCTGTTTTAGTGATATGAGCATCATATCAGATTCATATTTCAACACGTAAGCTTTGGGTTGAGGTCTTGAGGAGCAGTGCTAGCACGACACGAAGCACATACGATGATGGTAGTGAATATAAAGGGGGGAAACCATAAGCTTTACGAGTATAGTGCCCGTGCCATGGCGGATCTGAAGGTGCAAACCGGACAAAGCTACTTCTCAACCAATGATTGCTTTCAACTAGCCACTACGATTTGGTACGGACAAGAAAAGTACAGTAAACAAATTACGATCTATTTTCCGGGTGAGATCAATAACTTAAGCACATATGGAAGAGTACCACCTATCTTGCGACGCCGTGTAGGCCTATGCTGATACGTTGAGGGTGCTGCGGGTGCGATGGCTGTCGGCGGCGGGGAAGAAGACTTTAGACGACAGACGGCCGGGTCGGGGGATATATCCTGTTGGCGTGGACGAGGCGGTCGTAGGAGCGGCAACAGCAAGGTGGACGATGGCGCCGATGAAGCGAGAGGAGGTGATGAAAGGATCCTAGTCCAGCACCATGGATGAGAGACGTCCATCTCTTGTAGTGGACGACGGGGTAGGGGTAGCGGCTCCGGCAAGGTGGAGGATGGGGTGGCGGACGGAGGAGGATGGCCGCAGTGCGGAGGTTGTCGTGCCGCCGACGGTGTATGAATGGGGAAATGGAGGGGAGGGGGATCTCAAAATTTGGGACGTGCTTCTCTGAAATGGGGGAAAGTTACGAACTTAACCCCCGTTTAAAATTTCGGACATCGCGTCGGTTGGGGATAGGACGGTAATCTCGCATCTCCCAAATATTTACCGGTAACTATTTCGGGCGAGGAGAGGGTGTTTTTCCGCCCACGGTTGGCGCCCATGATGTATGAACGAGGCTGACAGGTAGGGCGGTTGTGTCACATCTGATGGAAGTTACACATCTGCCCCTATTTAAAATATTAGCCTACATCGATTTCGGACGAGGAGAGTTTGTTTTGCCGCCCATCGTGTATGAATGGGGAAATGGAGGAAGAGACACATGTCTTTCGGACGAGCTTGAATCAAATGTGTTTTGCCGCCCACGTTTGGTGCCCACCGTGTCTGAATGGGCTCAGAGGCCATGGTGTCACGTCTGATTGAAGTTACTAGTCTACCCCTATCGACGGTAGTGTAAATCCGATCGATAAGGATGTCAAGTGTCAGGGGTAGACAGTAATTTCCATCTCGCAAACACTTGCTTCGGGCAGCCCACAAATTATAGTGGGTGTTTAGCCGCTTCGTTCAAAACTTGGGAGAATTAGCATTCACGTTTGCCCTGGGACCTGGCAAACTAAATTCAAATCCAATTTGTATTCAATTATGAATATCCACAGATAATTATACATTTTGTTATTTATTTCTTCAAAACCACAACAAAGATTTATTCCACCTTTATATATGATTATGATTTAGAAACTCCGTGATCTTTGAATTCAGTAGGTTGGATACACTCTGAGTCAAACAATTATTTCATCCAATACAAAATGCTCACACGAAAAACAGTTCACCTTATGTCAATCATACAAGTACTGAGGATTACCTCGCCTAAAAAATTTGGATCATTACAACACATGGACAACATAGGGAGTCTTGCAACATAATCCATTCAGAGACATGACACAACATGCAAGTACAATAATCTAATGACAATTTCAACTGGTATCTAAAGAAGAACCGGGATTACCTTGGGCTTCAGATAGCAGAAACAGCGGGACCTCCTCCATCTTCAAATGCAACATTCTTACTTCCTCCAATTCTTAGGTTGCTTGCATAATGCGTGCCGCTAATTCTGTAATTTCCAGCCTCAAGATAAAGATTACCTCATTCATGGCAGCCACACCATCTCTTTCTGCCTCTAGTAGAGCCTCAAGCACTATAATATCTATGCTTAGAATGCTCTCCGGCGGTATTGCCTCTGAACTGCTCCCATCTGGTAACATGGATGGCGCACTTCTTCCACAAATAGATTCTGGGGTTGTACATTGTGTCCTAGTGTGAACGGCATCCTGAAAGGTTTTCGCTGGACATCAGTAAGAGATAGTTATTGTATGATCCAGGCAGTAAGCTTACATGGTAAACGACGAACGAATTATTGCCGAGCATGGTTCGAAGTAGCATCAGCCGAAAAGAAATTAAAATGGTAAGATGAAACTAGGGATGTAAGTGGCAAACAAACGACATCCGCCAGTCCCATCTAGTTAGTTTTTGCTTCCTCCCTAGTTCATTTTCCTCAAAAAACAAAGACTCTTTTGAACTATCATACCACTAGTGGACTTTAATCGGGATTAAATGGGACCCAGTTGACATCCCTAGTTGAAAGGGAGTGTACAACCGCTATATTTAAGTTGCCAAGGCATCTAAGCAGTTGAAATAATCTGAGAAAGCACTTAACAGTGTGGCCTCATATAAACTACGAAGACAGTCTTATCATGAAGTTGAGAGGAAAAGTTAAGGACTCAAATGAAATAGGCATGCATTTCTTTACGATAGTACCACAGGCACTGCTTACATATTGGCCAACTCAGGTACAGCGTAACAACAAATAATCATTCGAATCAAGCAATACAGCAAAGCAGACAACTGAACTATTTGTAATTCAGAAGGATTACACGTTGAGGGCACAAGCCAAGGAAGCAGCCCGCTCGCATTACATTTCACATGTACTAAAACACACTGGCTTACCATATGTTGCTGTGAAGCCTAGCTGCTGTTGCAATGTTCTTTGAAGATATCGTCAACATCCCGTGGTTGCAAATCTAGTTGTTGTAGTTTATTCTGCACCATCTATTTAGGTAAAATTAATTTTAATCGCATGCATTGGTCCAAATTGATCATCAATGGTTCATCTAAACTAATGAAAGAAGGGTGTGTGCATACACGACAATATATCTGCTTCCCTCTATTTTTATGCTTGTTCGAGGTGCCAGCCCCAAAAGAACAAATATTTTGCTTGATGGCGTTGGCAGCTCCATAATTAATAGAAGCATCAAATTAGTCATGCAACTTGGGAAGATCAAGAACACAGAAATAAGTAATGAACAGAGGCTCGGAGCAGTGATGTAATAGCTAGCATCAGAAAATGTAGGGTAAAACGAACAAAAAGCAGCAGAACCACATGCTAGTTTGCTAATGTGTAATTAAGCATAGAGAACATTAAGCAGTCTGATGGAACCAACAGGTGGCATCAGAACAAAACTAAAGCATATTAACTATATGTGCACTCGTATGTAATTTAGCACATGTAACATGTTCACTGCCAGAAGTATGGCCCTACAGGTGCAAGCAGAATAACACGTCTCATGAAAAACTGAATGATGCCCTGAGGAAATTCAAAGGTGCGGTGCTTATGCTAGGAAAGTGAACGTAGGCACCGGCCGTTGGATAATAGTACCTGATTCTCGGTGGCGTATGGGCATCGTTGTCATACTTGATAGCTAAGGATCTTCGATGGTGCTCGTGTTGTGGTTGAGTTTGGGCCGGCTATCGCCGTTGCTGAAGCGGCTCCGGTGCTACGGTTGCGGCGCCTGTCGACATACAAGAAAGCTCATCTGTGGTAAGTGAACAGTTGCATGATAAAGAGAAAAACCGAAGGAGTACAAATCGAAATAACCTGATGAGGCTGCGGTGTCGGTAAAGCAGGGCCGATGGAGTTGAATATGGCGTCCGTGGAGCGGGTCCGGTGCAGTGGACGAAGGCTTCGGCGGGCACGTTGTATAGTGCTTTCGGTGAGGTGGATCTGTTGCGGCGGACGAGGGCTTGTATGAAGGGCCAGCGAAGGGGTGGACGAGGGAGTCAGTGAAGGGCCTACGCTGTGGTGGACGAGGGGCCGGTTAAGAAGATCCGGTGTGGTGGACCATGATGGCGGTTAAGGAGATCTGGAGCAGTGGACAAGCCAGTCGCTGAAGCGGCTCCGGTGAAGTGGTGAGTTGGCAGTTGGGGGTTCCAACATGCGGAAGGTAGATCCGGCGGGGTGTGAGGTCCACCGCTGCGGCGGAGGACTTGATTCGGCGGCTTTCCATGGTTGGGGGGGGGCGAGGAGGGGAAGGGGAGGGGCTCTGGGGAAGAATGTTGGGGTCAAAGAGGGGAAAACAATGGAGTTACCAAAGCAGCCCTTTTCCGTTCATGTGGCAGGGGTAAAACAGGAATATCGCAGGGCTAAACTTTTGGGCGCGTGATATTTCGATGTGAGCAGGAAGTTTGAAAGCTTTTGGCGCCTAAAATTATAAGTATTCTGCTCTCATACGACCGACTATGATATCATGGCCGACAATTTGTTTGTCTTGCACGCAAAAAATGTGCAAGTTTTGAAAATCAATGTCTCCAACTCGAAACTTAGATTGTCCATTAAATTCAAATATGGATCATTGAGCTACTACAAGCAAATACCATCATACGATCCAGTTCAAATGAAATTCCAAATGTGTTTATCCTAAATATGATGACAAAAGCAAAAATGTGTATGTGTATGAATAAAGTGGATGATTATAAAGTTTGAACATGTCTGTATGTGTATATCTCTAGGTTTGATATATGAATTTGAAATCACGAAATCCCGGCTTAAAAAATGTACCTCCGTTTAAATGAATCACAAAAGCTAATGATGGAGTCGAATTCCAAAATTCCCATCTTAGGTTTGTAATTCTGGTACATCAAGGTATATCACGCATGTTCAAAAGTATCGTTATCTCATAGTACAAACTGTGAAACAAATTGATCAACCATGAGTGCACAATATCTCAATTACGCTAAAGTCCCTCAAATATAGACACCTCACTCTTTATCTGAAGTCAACCCCCCCCCCACCACACACACATAGAGAAGTCGTTCTCTCCCCCAAACACCAACACACGAGCACATTAACACCCCTCTCTCTTGTAAAGTCCGAACCCCAACATAGGTCTCTATCACTTTGTCTTTCGGGCATGCACACATCTCTTACCTCACTCTCTAGGTCTCCCGCTATCTCTCTTACCCAAGCACACACACTATGTAGAGTGTATATTTCCCATACACACAAAATGTCACCCCCAAACGTCTATCTCCCTAGTTATGTGGTTCTCGCGCACTCACCTCACACACCACCCCCACTGCAAATAAGCACACTTTGTCTCCTTGTGCACCACTCTCCTCTTTCAATCTCTCCCACATGTGGACCCGCCCCAGCTCCTTCCCTGTATACATATATGTCGTGACTCTTTGCATAGCTCCCTAATGTATAATCGTTCTCGATTTCGCACATTGTTCTCTACACCATCTATTCTAGATCTCTCATGAAGTCCCTATCACACACACGATGACTCGCTTCCCTTGCGTCTCCGTTCATTATCTCCCTATCTATACGCCATTTATGGACACAAACGACCCCTCTCACCCCCTCTCTTCCTCTCTCTCTCTCTCTCCGTCGCTAGCTCTCTCTTTCTCTCGCTCTCACACCCCTCTCCCACACACACACTCGATGTCTCTTCCAAATAGTCTGCTCCCCCCGCCCGCACCCGTGCTATCTCGCTACTACACATGTCACACCATTCCCCCTTCCCTTATACTAGGTTTACATCATCAGTGGTCTCTCTACTCCACATACACTCTCTCCCTCTCACACACAAACGCATGCACAAACACACACAGACACGCACAAACACCCATTTATCTGGATCCTCATCTCTCCTCATGTACGCATGTGTATCTCACACACTCACTCTCTAATTATGTATATGTGTCTCCACGTTACACAACACAAAGCCCCATGTACATGTCTCTCTCTATCCTCCACACACATAAACACAAAGAATCTGTTATCATTGCCTCAATCTCTAACATATCACACACGCACACTGTCTCTCTCTCTCTCGCAAACACGCTCAACAAGGGTTTCCCCGTGAATAACTTACCGTCTATTCATCAATAGTCGTGGCAGTACAGCGAGCACGAGACATGAAAAAGAATAAATCTATACGTGCTTAGACCATGTAGTATGACTACTAGGACTAGACCAAGCCAAAAAGCGTGCCGCCGTCACCCCCTCCTCGTCGGCGACGGGAAAATCTTTGTTTTACAAAGTCGAGAAGTCATTGTGCTAAGGCCCCACATGCCGAGGCATTGAATAGAATGTAGATGCTAGTTTACAGAACCAAGTATTGATAATACGTTTGTATCTCCATACTTATATTTCTTCTCTTATAAAAAATCGAGTTGGTGATGATGGTACGTGTGCCATCTTGCAATATAGACCGTCCGATCTATATCTGACGGATGGTAATTAAACTAAAAGATACCCGCACCCCTCTCCACATTTGTAGACAAGGCCTTCCCTCGTTCATCCTTATCTCAAACAAACCTCATTGTTGAGCAATTAAGAAAGGAAGCCTCTGGAACAAACTGGCCTGGTGGCCGCTGCTGGGGTCGTCAATCCCCATGCCTCCGCTCAGTCCGACCACCAACCACCACCACACCCCACTCCTCTTCACCTTATCTCATATTTCTCGAGATATCATTAGTTTTTACACATGGGATTACTCCCGCAAGGGTCAATCACAACAAGCATTTTATAAAAAATGCATCTTGATGTTCCGTGCAATGCACGAATCTTGCTAGTACTCCTACACAAGACTAAGTTGGTGATGCTGGTGTGTCTGCCATCCGTCATTTCTGACCATTAGATCTACATCTAACGATTGTGAGGTAAGTTGTTGCCTTTTCTCACCAACATCCCACTTGTCTACCAATTTGCAAAAAACCCCATAATTAGTATCTTAAAACCAACCACATCCCTCCCTGACCTCACTAAAACAGCCCAAGGAATATATTCTAATTGAAACATAATATATCTCTAGTGACATATGTATATCAAAATTAGAGTGTTTTGTACCAAGTTTGTGAATAAGTATTATTCTAATTATGATTCGTTGCAACGGACATGAACATTGCTAGTATTTCGAACCATGCATTTTTTCCCTAGTATTCCATAGTTTCGAGTTTTCCATCAAGATATTAGTTACTCATGGTTGGTATTTACTTTCAATCATGTACACATATGCACTATGTAACTAGCCTTGCTTATTGGCTTCCAAAGCTTAAATTTCACTCCTACTTACAATATGTAGAGTATTTAACAAAAAACTACCACTTTCAACCAGCCCTAGGAAGAATCTATTGTACAAAAAATAGCAAAAACATACCCAAAATTTCTTAATCCACGCCAAAAACTACCTAGTACTCCTACCAATTAGGTTCGTTTAAACCCATTTATGACAGGGTTGACCCACACGTCCGTGCTGGCGAGGCAGCTTAAACCAACACATTTTGTTTGACCACTGACATGAGGGACCCACATCTGACCTTCTATCCTGTTATTCCCCCTCAAATCATTATTTTTCCCGAACATTACTTCAAATAGTACTGATGCGTGTTCGTCGGTGGCGCCGGTGATGAGCGAGTTGGCCGCCGCTCCGCCGGACGGGCCGGATGCCGCGCTGGCCTCCGCACGGGTTGGCAGGCTGGCCCGAGCATGACTCACGAGCGAGCAAGCCGCCGCGCTGGCCTTCGCTCGAGCCATATGACTCGCCTTAGCGCAGCGCGCACGAGCAAGCCGCCGCGCTGCCGTGCCAATCTAGCTAGCAAACCTTGCTGACAAGCAGCTGGACGGAGCTATCTTGGCTAGCTAGCGGCCGCGAGCACCGGGCGGAGCTGGCATCCGGGCTGCCACAACATGGGCTCCGCACCGCCAGTAGTTTTGACCTCGCCTTCTGCCGGCAGCGGTAGCTACGTCCCATGGCCGAGGATGACTAGGTGGACGGGCCGGAGGTAGGAGGTCACTCAAGGATTTTTGTTGGTAAGAGCATGTACAATGGTTGATAAGGTAGTCTTATCTTAAGTCTGCCACGTATGCAGGTGGTAGTAGTTTCTTGACATTTTAGTGGTTTCTTGCATTATTAGAGCAAGTACAATAGAGCTGAGTTAGCGGGCTATAAGAAATAAACTAGTATATTTCTGCTTAGTTGGAGGAAAGAGAAGAGGAGAGAGAAGGTAAGCGGGCTCTTCGTGAAGAGCCAGCTCTAGCACGTGCTCCTAGGCACTTTGTGAGAATGAGAAGTGGGCCACATAATAAAAAAGTAGTACACTCTTCTGATCTATTATTGTACATGTTGGCTATAAGATGGGTTGTAGATGACATGGCACTGGCTTATAGCCAGCAGCTGGCTATACTATTAACCATGCTCTTAGGGGTTTCTTGTAAGGAACAATGTACGTACTACTAGCGACAAAAGGCGATTCCATGTTGCGTTGTACTCCAACAAGTACTACTAGTGGTCGCAGGAGTGTATACCTCGTTTTGTGGGTTCGATCCCGGTCGAACGCACGGCGGCCTTTTAAAAAAATAGTACTACTACACTTCGCTGCGAGCCAATATTTTACACGGGTAGTTTGAGTTTTGAAGTCAAACGGACGTGCGGCCCCACAATCTGGGTGCACTGGATAGCCTAGCCACATGAACGGGGTTTCCTTCCCAGCATCCCGTGGCTCGCGTGCTCGCCCTAGCCGCACCTCGCTTGCAGCTTCCTCATCAGCTAGTAGCATATTTAAACTAGCGCCTCCCAATTAAGCCCGAGGAGTCAGAAAAGCCTGGCAGGGCATTGGGAACTATGCAATATGGCTTTGTACGTAAAGTGCTCTACTACTACTCTGTAGCTTGTGGCGTTGCACGCATGGACTTCACTCCATTATCGGCTCTACTATAAAAGAAATTCCTATTTACGTGTTTTTTTAAACGAAGGCAAAAGCTTTGCTTCATCTCATTCATAAAGAAGGAACTACTAACAAAGTTCGACGAGATCCATTACACCTCCACAAATGGAAGCGAAAAGCCTAGTCTCGCTGTATCAAATAACTCAAATGTTCTGCCTCCACAGTAACCGTCGCTGATAAACAGGCTGCTAGTGTGTGTGTTAGAGGAGCGGCTGAGTAGGCTAGCTACGTGAGAGGAGCGGCTGAATAGAGCACCGAGAGTACCCACTAGGCCACTACGCAGGTGTACTTCCCCTGCATTGATAGTACAACGATGGTTCTAGAGAACAGTAGTACCCTCCACTTCCAACTGTAGCTGCTTGGCCCTGAGATTCAAGAGTCTGAAACTGGTGCACTATACTAGACTAGACTAGAAGTACAGTACATCGCACTACTAGTTGAGAAAATTAGTACTAGTACTGCTACAATACGAGTATGTACTCCTCCGTCACATAATGTAAGACGTTTTGTGACACTAGTTGGCGTGTACAAAAAATGGCAAAAACATACCCAAAATTTCTTAATCCACGCCAAAAACTACTACCTAGTGCCAAAAATTTCTTACTAGTGCTATTATTTATAGTATAATGCAATCCCATAATGTTCCATAATGCTAGTACTAGTAGTAAATAATAGCCTCACCCCTTCGTCGAGGAACGATCTACAGTTGGAAGGGACGAGGCCCTGCAGTTACTACGCTCTTATCTCCTCCTCGCCAGTTCCCCTCCACCCGAAGAGAAGGCAGTTCGTCGCTGCTCCCATGGATTCACCAGGCGGTTCTCCTCCTCGTCGGGGCTGGGAGACCTTGGACAACGATCCTCTGGGAGAAATTGCACGCCGCTCCAACGTCCTCACCGCTGCAAGACTTGGTTCTTCCTGCACCAACTTTTTCAAGACGCTGCTTAAACATGCTTGGGAAAAGGCCATGCTTGTTGGTCTTCCATGCGTCCTCGAGGAGAAGGTTCTTCTATGGGACAATCCTTCGAACAGTCCACCGCTCCCTGGCCATGGTTGCACGTTGACTCCGCTAGAGTTGCCGACGTTGAGAGGTAGTCGGATTTTGTCCGATGAGCAGGTCAGTAATGGAGTTTGATTATGTAGTACTTAGTTATTCCATTTCCATCCCATAATTTCTCCGCTGCCCACTATCTTATATATAGGTCTGGGTCGGTGCCAACGAAGATTGGCTTGCATACCTCCGGCCGGATACCACCATCATTTTGCACAACATCCACAGTAGTGCGGCCGTTTCAGTAGACCCCTCCTCCACCATTGGGATCGGCCTTCCGGACTGGCTGGGCGTGAATACGTATGATGATGCCTACATGAGATTGAAGAAGATAGCAATTATAGACCCGCCGACAAAGCGACATTGCTACGACGATTACTATCTCATCGCGGTGTTCGACATAAGGATTGCCATCAATGCAAGAGGCGGTAACGGTAGAGCCTGGCGCATGTTGGCGGCGGCAGATTTGTGCCCCTACACGTTCGAAGACGCCGTGCACCATCTAGGATGCATCTTCGCGGTGACAAGCCAGGGGACTTGTTTCATCTGGTTTCCATCCTACGGTACGGGAGATTACAAACGGAATTCACAAACCATCATTTGCATCCCTAACGTTACTCCATTATTTTGCAGGGACCAGTCATCCCCCGATGAAAATAAGATCGTCGATCCTGGATGTGCATTTGCATCCGCGACTCGGTCTAACCTAGAACCTTGTAGCTGACTTTGGCATATTGGGATCAACTATTTTAGCAGTCGTTACCCATGGTACCACTGATGTGCAACATGGTCACACAATCTACCACTATCGGACCGTCACCATCTACCCAGGTATTCCATTTTTTAACCCTCTCGCCTTCTCTTTCATTGTTGTACTAGTAGTATACTTTGTAGTACTAGTAGGAGTACTTTTTACCTTGGAGGACGCGTATAGCTAGCTAGGCCCTTGAAGACTTGAACCCACTGGCTGCCACCATTTTTGTTTTTCCATGTCTTACTATCTCATCCATGTAGCCAAGAGTGGCTATATATAATAAGCCGGTTATTTTACTTCCTCTATACCGGAGTAGTACTATTTGCTGCACAGTATTACTGACCACCATATTTGAGCACAACATTATTATGCATGGACCTTGACTATGTACGTTACCATGTGTCCAGATCTGGGATGCCGCATGTACCAGATGAACGGCGCCAAGTTTGACCCCCGTGATGCTACGTGGGTGCCGAGGAACACTCTTGGAGAGTACTTGCTTTTTATCGGGGACAGCTACCCCATTATGAAGCGGATGCCACCTTCCGTGCACGACACGGAAGGCATGCCGTTCATGAAGCATGGTTGTGTCTTCAGTGCGCACCGCCGGATGAACGACATGCTGGGACACGCTATCCCTGATTTATGCTGCTTCAGCTTGGATGAGTCTCCATCGTGTGGAACCGGACTAGAAAGCTGCGACAATGATTCCCGTTGCCCACCGCTATGGATCATGCCATCCATGAAGAACACCTGGGACTGGAACCTGGAGGAGGACATGTAGCCCATCTATAACGTGTAAGTGGAGTACGGTAATTGTGAACGGTAGCGCTGTGAATATATGTAGACAAGTCGTGCACAAATTTATCACATGAATTGGAGATGAACTTGTGTGGCATACTGGCATTTGTCCTTTAAAATTTATTACTAGTAAATGTGTTATGTGTACGTGCAACTTGTGTGGTTGTTGCACAGGCTCCAACATGCTCTTTGAGAAAAAAAAAGGTGGCACAACTTTGGATATACGTGACGTGGCGGCATCATACAGTAGCATCGTTCGCTATAGTTGTAGCACACTCCTACTAGGACGACAACTCCTATAAAACCTTGCGCTTGGCTTTTTGCCTCTTCGGGAGGTTCAACAGTTCGTACTCGTGTGAACCTTGCACTTAGCTCTTCGCCTCTTCGGAAGGTCCAACAATGATGATACTACAGTACAATATGCTTCTGGCAATCTGACACCGATTGAACTGCTGCACGTCCACCACGAGGGCGAGGGCGAGGGCGAGGGAGAGGGAGAGGGAGAGGGCATTGTAGTCAAAACCCTCTCCTCGTCCTGTGAACCACCACGCGCGTGGGCGAGGGAGATGCGTAGTAAGCAAGCTTCTCCTCGTTCAGCGTGTTGACGGGATACATCAAAGCAATACTAGTACTAGTAGTAGTAGTCCATACTGCGTCCTTTCCGATTAATATGGCTTAATTGAAATGAGAAAAATACACTGGCGGTCAATGTATGTAACAATACGCTCTTTACGGTCACTATATATAGTTTTGCGGCGATTATACAATCACTAGCTCATCGTAGAGAACCGTATTGCACCCTACTGACCAGCCACATAGTCGACGTGGCTTTTTGTTGACTGGTTAAATTGTCACCTAGTTTCTGGGTCCCACCTGTCAGTTGGCAGAGCAAAGAAATCAGTTAAACAAAACTTTACGCAGGCGCGACACGAGTCCAACCCTTGCGCGCGAACTGCCCTGGCTGTGTATGTGAGTGCATGCATGTGTCCTCCCTTGGTATTCCAACAAAGAGTGTACATCGGCTATAAAACAAAGAGTGTAGTACATGATGTACATCTACACTTCCAATGCATTTAGCCTTTAATCTAAATCGATACTGATTGACTAATGCACCAACTTGTGCTGTAGTTATAGGCTACATGTCTATCCTTAATTACAGCATGCAACGGCCTTCATTTAATCTTCTTATCTCAATGGTCGCATGCACACATAAGTCTGCTACTTTTGGGCGTTAATTATGCCCTAGTCAATGTGTAAATCTCTAAATGTACAGTCTTTCACGGACGTAGGGAGTAGGTTGAGCACTTGAGCGTGAGCGTGTGTGTTGTGTCGTGTGCTGTGTGCCGCATGGGTGCGTGAGTGTTGCGTGCGTCCATGTGTACGTGTGAGTGTTGCATGTTGCATGCATGCATGGGGCTTACTCCCTCCCATTGACATGTTCATATTTCAAGCTTCCCCTGTTCCCTCCATATGCTGATACTCCCTCTGTTCCCAAATAGTACAGAGTAAAAGCCTCCCACTGTTCCCAAATATGGAGTATTTGTCTTTCTACAGATTTCAACAAGTGACTAGGTACGGAGCAAAATGAGTGAAGTGAGCATAGAGGCATAGGGATACTGTAGAAAGGAAGTCCTCACGATCCATTATTCTCCATCTCGGTCAGAGAGAACTATTCAACTAGTCTTCGTAGTGAAGTGACAATACACGCTGCAGTAGATGGGACACGTAATTAATAAGCTAAACCAGCGTGTTGGTGTTACTAAATCAACCTTACCCAGTACTGCCATCATGTTTGCCAGTAGAGCACTGCTATGTCTTGAGCTTGCGTTGGTTTTCCCCGAAGAGGAAGGGATGATGTAGCAGAGTAGCGTAAGTATTTCCCTCAGTTTTTGAGAACCAAGGTATCAATCCAGTAGGAGCACACGCTCAAGTCCCTCGTACCTGCACAAAGCGATAGCTACTCACAACCAACACGATTAGGGGTTGTCAATCCCTTCACGGTCACTTACGAGAGTGAGATCTGATAGATATAATATTTTTGGTATTTTTGGTATAAAGATGCAAAGTAAAAAGTAAAAGCAAAGTAAAAAGCAAAGCAAGATTAAAGTGATGGAAATTGATATGATGAGAATAGACTCGGGGGCCATAGGTTTCACTAGTGGCTTCTCTCAAGAGCATAAGTATTCTACGGTGGGTGAACAAATTACTGTTGAGCAATTGACAGAATTGAGCATAGTTATGCGAATATCTAGGCATGATCATGTATATAGGCATCACGTCCGTGACAAGTAGATCGAAACGATTCTGCATCTACTACTATTACTCCACTCATCGACCGCTATCCAACATGAATCTAGAGTATTAAGTTAAAAACAGAGTAACGCCTTAAGCAAGATGACATGATGTAGAGAGATAAATTCATGCAATATGAAATAAACCCCATCTTGTTATCCTCGATGGCAACGATACAATACGTGCCTTGCTGCCCCTTCTGTCACTGGGTAAGGACACCACAAGATCGAACCCAAAGCTAAGCACTCCTCCCATGGCAAGAACTACCAATCTAGTTGGCCAAACCAAACGGATAATTCGAAGAGACTTGCAAAGATAACCAATCATACATAAAATAATTCAGAGAAGATTCAAATATTATTCATAGATAGACTTGATCATAAACCCACAATTCATCGGTCTCAACAAACACACCGCAAAAAGAAGATTACATCGAATAGATCTCCACAAGAGAGGGGGAGAACTTTGTATTGAGATTCAAAGAGAGAGAAGAAGCCATCTAGCTACTAACTATGGACCCGAAGGTCTGAGGTAAACTACTCACACTTCATCGGAGAGGCTATGATGATGTAGAAGCCCTCCGTGATGACGGCCCTCTTCCGGCGGAGCTCCGGAATAGGCCCCAAGATGGGATCTCGTGGATACAGAAAGTTGCGGCTGTGGAATTAGGTTTTTGGCTCCTGTTCTGATCGTTTGGGGGTACGTGTGTATATATAGGAGGAAGAAGTACGTCGGAGGAGCAACGAGGGGCCCACAAGGCAGGGGGCGCGCCCCCCACCCTCGTGACCGCCTCTTTTGTTCCTTGGAGCAGGGTCCAAGTCTCCTGGATCACGTTCTGTGAGAAAATCACGTTACCGAAAATTTTATTCCATTTGGACTCCGTTTGATATTCCGTTTATCTGAAACACTGAAATAGGCAAAAACAGCAATTCTGGGCTAGGCCTCCGGTTAATAGGTTAGTCCCAAAAATAATATAAAAGTGGAAAATAAAGCCCAATATAGTCCAAAACAGTAGATAATATAGCATGGAGCAATCAAAAATTATAGATACATTGGAGACGTATCAGGCATCCCCAAGCTTAATTCCTGCTCGTCCTCGAGTAGGTAAATGATAAAAAGAGAATTTTTGATGCGGAGTGCTACTTGGCATAATTTCAATGCAAATGTTCTTAATTGTGGTATGAATATTCAAATTAGAAAGATTCAAGACAAAAGTTTATATTGACATAAAAATAATAATACTTCAAGCATACTAATAAAGAAATTATGTCTTCTCAAAATAACATGGCCAAAGAAAGTTATCCCTACAAAATCATATAGTCTGGCTATGCTCCATCTTCACCACACAAAGTATTCAAATCATGCACAACCCCGATGACAAGCCAAGCAATTGTTTTATACTCTAACTTTTTCAATCTTCACGCAATACATGAGCGTGAGCCATGGATATAGCACTATAGGTGGAATAGAATGGTGGTTGTGGAGAATACAAAAAGGAGGGGAAGATAGTCTCACATCAACTAGGCGTATCAATGGGCTATGGAGATGCCCATCAATAGATATCAATGTGAGTGAGTAGGCATTGCCATGCAACGGATGCACTAGAGCTATAAATGTATGAAAGCTCAACAAAAGAAACTAGTGGGTGTGCATCCAACTTGCTTGCTCACGAAGACCTAGGGTAATTTGAGGAAGCCCATTATTGGAATATACAAGCCAGGTTCTATAATGTAAAATTCCCACTAGTATATGAAAGTGACAACATATGAGACTCTCTATATGAAGAACATGGTGCTACTTTGAAGCACAATATATGAGACTCGCTATATGACGGTGCTACTTTGAAGCACAAGTGTGGTAAAAGGATAGTAGCATTGCCCCTTTTTTGGGCCTTTTTCTTTTTATTTGGCCTTTCTTTTTTCTTTTTTTATTGGGACAATGCTCTATTGAATGATGATCATCACACTTTTATTTATTTACAACTCAATGATTACAACTCGACTCTAAAACAAAGTATGACTCTATATGGATGCCTCCGGTGGTGTACCGAGATATGCAATGAATCAAGAGTGACAAGTATGAAGAAATTATGAACGGTGTCTTTGCCACGAATACTATGTCAACTACATGATCATGCTAAGCAATATGACAATGATGAATGTGTCATGATGAACTAGATGGTGGAAAGTTGCATGGCAATATATCTCGGAATGACTATGGAAATGCCATAATAGGTAGGTATGGTGGCTGTATATGGGAGGTGTATGATACCGGCGAAAGGTGCGCGGTATTAGAGAGGCTAGCAAAGGTGGAAGGGTGAGAGTGCGTATAATCCATGGACTCAACATTAGTCATAAAGAACTCATATACTTATTGCAAAAATCTAGAAGTTATCAAAGCAAAGTATTACGCGCATGCTCCTAGGGGGATAGATTGGTAGGAAAAGACCATCGCTCGTCCCCGACCGCCACTCATAAGGAAGACAATCAATAAATAAATCATGCTCCAACTTCGTTACATAACGGTTCACCATACGTGCATGCTATGGGAATCACAAACCTTGACACAAGTATTCTTTAAATTCACAACTACTCAACTAGCATGACTTTAATATTATCACCTCCATATCTCAAAACAATTATCATGCTTCAATCTTTTCTTAGTATTCAACACACTCAAAAGAAAAGTTTCACAAATCTTGAATACCAAGCATATTGTTATTAAGCAAATTACCATGCTATTAAGAGACTCTCAAAATAATTTAAGTGAAGCATGAGAGATCAATAGTTTCTTTAAAACATATCCACCACCATGCTCTAAAAGATCTAAGTGAAGCACATAGAGCAAAATTATAACACTCAAAATATATAAGTGAAGCACACAGAGCAAAACTACTTAGCTCAAAAGATATAAGTGAAGCACATAGAGCAAACTTATCTAGCTCAAAAGATATAAGTGAAGCACATAGAGCAAAACTACTTAGCTCAAAAGATATAAGTGAAGCACATAGAGTATTCTATCAAATTTTAATTCATGTATGGCTCTCTCAAAAGGTGTGTACAGCAAGGATGATTGTGGCATACTAAGGGACAAAGACACAAATACTACAAGACGCTCCAAGCAAAACACATATCATGTTGGTGAATAAAAATATAGCTCCAAGTAAATTACCGATGGAAGTGGACGAAAGAGGGGATGCCTTCCGGGGCATCCCCAAGCTTTGACTTTTTGGTGTCCTTGGATTATCTTGGGGGTGCCATGGGCATCCCCAATATTAGGCTGTCGCCACTCCTTGTTCCATGATCCACCAAAAGAATTCACCCAAAACTTGAAAACTTCACAACACAAAACTCAAAATAGAAAACTTGTGAGCTCCGTTAGCGAAAGAAAACAAAAGACCACTTCAAGGTACTGTAATGAACTCATTATTTATTTATATTGGTTTTAAACCTACTGTATTCCAACTTCTCTATGGATTATAAACTATTTTACTAGCCATAGATTCATCAAAATAAGCAAACAACACACGAAAAACAGAATCTGTCAAAAACAGAATAGTCTGTAGTAATCTGTAGCTAGCGCAAGATCTGGAACCCCAAAAATTCTAAAATAAATTGCTGTACATGAGGAATTTATATATTAATCATCTTCAAAAAGAATTAACTAAATATCACTCTTCAAATAAAAATGACAGCAGTTCTCGTGAGCGCTAAAGTTTCTGTTTTTTACAGCAAGTTCAACAAGACTTTCCCCAAGTCTTCCCAACGGTTCTACTTGGCACAAACACTAATTAAACACAAAAAACACAACCAAAACAGAGGCTAAATAATATATTTATTACTAATAAGGAGAAAAAAATCAAGGAATAAAAATAATATTGGGTTTCCTCCCAACAAGCGCTATTGTTTAACGCCCCTAGCTAGGCATAAAAGCGAGGATAGATCTAGGTATTGCCATCTTTGGTAGGCAATCCATAAGTGGATCTCATGATAATTTCATATGGTAATTTTATTTTCTTTCTAGGAAAGTGTTCCATGCCCTTTTTTAATGGAAATTAAAATCTAATATTCCCTTCCTTCATATCAATAATCGCACCAACCGTTCTAAGGAAAGGTCTACCAAGAATAATAGGGCAAGAAGGATTGCAATCTATATCAAGAACAATGAAATCTACGGGCACATAATACCTATTTGCAACAATAAGAACATCATTAATCCTTCCCATAGGTTTCTTAATAGTGGAATCCGCAAGATGCAAGTTAAGAGAGCAATCATCAAAATTACGCAAATCTAGTAAATCACACAAAGTCTTGGGAATAGTAGAGACACTAGCACCCAAATCACATAAAGCATAAAACTCATGATCTTTAATTTTAATTTTAATAGTTGGTTCCCACTCATCATAGAGTTTTCTAGGGATAGAAACTTTCAACTCAAGTTTTTCTTCATAAGATTGCATCAAGGCATCAACAATATGTTCGGTGAAGGCTTTATTTTGACTATAAGCATGTGGAGAATTTAGCATGGATTGCAACAAGGAAATACAATCAATTAAAGAGCAACTTTCATAATTAAATTCCTTGGAATCCAATATAGTGGGTTTAGCAACATCTAGATTTTTATTTCTTTCAATCCCACTTTCATCAATTTCATCATTAAGATCTAAATACTCTGAATTTTTAGAATGCCTTCTAGGTAAAGGAAGATCATATTCAGTTTCATCAAGATTCATATTGCAAAATAAAGATTTAATAGGAGACATATCAATAACTTTTAGATCTTCATCTTGATTTTCATAGGAATCCGGTTTAGCAGCCATCTTATTAACTAAGGTGGCTTGCATATCCGAAATTGCAGCAGTCATTTTTTCTAGACGAGCAATTTGGGATCTTATACCATCAAATTCTTTAGACATATCATCTAGCTCTTTATTCATATAACTCATAAAAACTTTTTGTTCCTTAAGCTCGTTTCTAAAGGAATTATTATGCTCAAATTGCAAAACCATAAACTTTCTGACGTTGGTTTCGATCTCCTCTAACCTTTTAAGGTGAAGATCACCAAATCTCGGTTGAGCCATCACGACAAACAAGCAATCTATCACACGAGCAAACAAAAAGGCAAATAGAGAGGGAGGATAGAGAGAGAGGGCGAATAAAACGGCAAGGGTGAATTGGGGGGAGAGGAAAACGAGAGGCAAATGGCAAATAATGTAATGCGAGAGATAGGGATTGTGATGGGTACTTGGTATGTTGACTTTTTGCGTAGACTCCCCGGCAACGGCGCCAGAAATCCTTCTTGCTACGTCTTGAGCTTGCGTTGGTTTTCCCCGAAGAGGAAGGGATGATGCAGCAGAGTAGCGTAAGTATTTCCCTCAGTTTTTGAGAACCAAGGTATCAATCTAGTAGGAGCCCACGCTCAAGTCCCTCGTACTTGCACAAAGCGATAGCTACTCGCCCAACACGATTAGGGGTTGTCAATCCCTTCACGGTCACTTACGAGAGTAATATCTGATAGATATAATATTTTTGGTATTTTTGGTATAAAGATGCAAAGTAAAAAGTAAAAGCAAAGTAAAAAAGCAAAGCAAGATTAAAGTGATGGAAATTGATATGATGAGAATAGACCCGGGGGCCATAGGTTTCACTAGTGGCTTCTCTCAAGATATTCTATGGTGGGTGAACAAATTACTGTTGAGCAATTTACAGAATTGAGCATAGTTATGAGAATATCTAGGCATGATCATGTATATAGGCATCACGTCCGTGACAAGTAGATCGAAATGATTCTGCATCTACTACTATTACTCCACTCATCGACCGCTATCCAGCATGCATCTAGAGTATTAAGTTAAAAACAAAGTAACGCCTTAAGCAAGATGACATGATGTAGAGAGATAAATTCATGCAATATGAAATAAACCCCATCTTGTTATCCTCGATGGCAACGATACAATACGTGCCTTGCTGCCCATTCTGTCATTGGGTAAGGACACCGCAGGATCGAACCCAAAGCTAAGCACTTCTCCCATGGCAAGAACTACCAACCTAGTTGGCCAAACCAAACGGATAATTCGAAGAGACTTGCAAAGATAACCAATCATACATAAAAGAATTCAGAGAAGATTCAAATATTATTCATAGATAGACTTGATCATAAACCCACAATTCATCGGTCTCAACAAACACACCGCAAAAAGAAGATTACATCGAATAGATCTCCACAAGAGAGGGGGGGACTTTATATTGAGATTCAAAGAGAGAGAAGAAGCCATCTAGCTACTAACTATGGACCCGAAGGTTTGAGGTAAACTACTCACACTTCATCGGAGAGGCTATGATGATGTAGAAGCCCTCTGTGATGACAGCCCTCTTCCAGCGAAGCTCCGGAACAGGCCCCAAGATGGGATCTCGTGGATACAGAAAGTTGCGGCGGTGGAATTAGGTTTTTGGCTCCTGTTCTGATCATTTGGGGGTACGTGTGTATATATAGGAGGAAGAAGTACGCCGGAGGAGCAACGAGGGGCCCACGAGGCAGGGGCGCGCCCTAGGGGGGCGCCCCCACCCTCGTGACCGCCTCTTTTGTTCCTTGGAGCAGGGTCCAAGTCTCCTGGATCACGTTCGGTGAGAAAATCACGTTCTCGAAGATTTTATTCCGTTTGGACTCCGTTTGATATTCCGTTTATCTGAAACACTAAAATAGGCAAAAAAAACAGCAATTCTAGGCTGGACACCGTTTGGACTCCGTTTGATATTCCGTTTATCTGTTAATAGGTTAGTCCCAAAAATAATATAAAAGTGGAAAATAAAGCCCAATATAGTCCAAAACAGTAGATAATATAGCATGGAACAATAAAAAATTATAGATGCATTGGAGATGTATCAAGCACGCTTCCGCAAATACGCCTACGCACCTCTGTCGTCCATTAACTGACATATGTGCCCTGTTGTGGTAGACCCACATGTCATCGGTGTAACTATTTACACTCCGAAGGACGGTATATCATGGTAGTAGTACTAGTAGAATTGAGATTGAATGCGCTTTCTTCCCCGTCTTCCACTCTTCTTCGTCCTCTCTTCTTCTTCCTCCTCTCTTCCCCATCGTCGGCCGCACACCATTTACCCCCGCTCACTGCTCGCCCACCTACGCCATCTTCCTTGGTAGCTCGCGCGTACCATATCCCCCCACTCACTGCTCGGCCACACGAGGAGAAGCTTCTTCGCTCGCTCGCCCGCCCGAATCCACTTCCCTGATGGCTCGCAGGCACTGAAAACCCCAATGGCAGAACTGACTGACACGTAGAGACGCGATTGGAATTCCCTCCCCGATGTTCTCTTGGAGCAGATCTATAGTCGTATGGACCTACTCAGCACCGTCCGTCTAGCCGCATGCTCAGTGTCTTTGTACCGTCTACTCGTCTGCAACTGGCCGGCTCTTTTCAAGACACCCTGCTTGTTGATGCCCGATCCTCGCAGGTGGCCCAGACACCGACTTGACGATCCTACGGAGGTTGTCGTGGTGCCCCTCGACATGCTACCACTACCCGTCCACCTGTCCTTCATGCGCGGCCACTACTGGGTGGGCATGAAGGCCAACTGGATCGTCCTCATCCACCACACCGGTAGTCCGTGGCGTCTCGTGGATATCTACACCCAGCGAGAGATCACACTTCCATCGTTGGATACCGCCGCCATCGAGCCTCGCGGCCCACCGGACACTCCTGCCTACTATGCACGAGACGCGTCAAGCTTTTGGCTCGACCTCTGTTTGCAAAAAGTTGTAATCTGCGAAGTGCCCACACCATCAGAAGACTATATGGATTACAAGCTCATTGCCTTGTTCAACATGGGATTAGTCTATGTGGAATCTGGTCACCATACATGGTTATGGCTCATCATCAATCCTGTTGAGGCAACATTTCTGTCTGATGCTATAGTGCATGATGGCATCGTTTACGCGGTCGACGCACAGATTGGCTGCCTATACTGGTGGAATCTATCGTCGTGTAATTGTTCTATCTCATCTCATCTTTACCTTATGAATACGACTGCCTGTTCATTTTTTACAAATTTAGAATGCATAGCATGTTTATAACCACATCATTGCTATATGTTCCTCTCATTTCCTAGATTTTTATGACCACACATGTTATTGTTAGAGTTGATATGAGAAGAATTGGCATCTAATGATTGTTAGAATACATATTATGAGCATAACATCAATATTGCTATATGTTACTCTCGTTTACAAGATTTTTATAACAACGCATGTTATTGCTTAGAGTTGATATGAGAACAGTAGTAGTAAATGCTATGGTAGAATATGAGTAGGCGCTGTCATAGCTGTTTTCCTCTCATTGTTACATGATGTTTGAACCATGACATATTGCTAGAATATGAAAGCCATTGGCTTATTTTTTTAACTTGGGGTATGATTATGACCACGGCATTGCAATTCTCTGTCTATGATATGTGTCACTGTTATAATGATCTTAATTCCACACATACTCCGAACATTATTGTTTATTTTTGTCCTTTTGGTCTCCAATTTGAATTGTTGCAGCAGACGCAAATGCGCTGGCCTTCATGATTCCAGGACCTAGAATCATACCAGCCGATGGGTGGTGGTTTATCGCTCGTTCAGCTGACGGCGGTCATTTGATGCTCATTCGCACGTACCAAATTGACCAAACCATTACATCAAACCACATGCAGTACAATGCGTGGGGCGTTCATGACATTGATGGCTATGGCTGCTTCGTGTTCGAGAAAGATCCCAGCTCCGTTGGGCCAGACGTATTCAACTGTAGGCGGGTTTACAGCCTCGGCAACCACTCCTTGTTCCTCAGGCTCAATTATCCGATCATCCAACCAATCATCGATCATATCACCGGCGATGATTATTGTGCTATGAAACTTCCATTCGCGAGGGTGGGCTGTGTTTACACATCATACCATGGGTTTCATGAATCACCATATCCAGAGATTCGTCGACACAGCTTGTTGCCAGATAATCTTTAGTGTGTGAAAGGCATCAAGCTTCCATGCGATGGATGGCTTTTGCAAACCCGGCATGCGGCAATGTGGTTCATGCCAACAACAAATATGCACAACTTGATTCATGCTGATATCTAGACTGAGCCATGTATTCTGCTGCTGTAGCACGGCCCTCTTTTGTTGGATATTATGTACTGTTGTTAGTTTGAAGTACTCCTCTAGTTTGAAGGATAGATACCTTCCTGGGATCAAGTGCATCCTAACTCACCTGCGTAGGATGTACTGATAATGATGATGGAGATGTTGTGCAGAAGCCATATATATATATATATAGGACAGGGCTATTATGTTACTAGTAACAGAATATTATTCTGTTACCCTTCAGCCCTATAAGGAGCGAGCAGAGAAATTCCCACCTAAGCTACCTTGTCCCCCGACCTGATCCGCAACACCAGCCCGCCACCGCGACCTCTCCTCCCACAGCGCACCGCCGGTGCCTCCTCCTCCCCCAGGGCGCCGCCGCGGCCCCTCCTCCCCCTGCGCGCCGCCGAGGCCTCCTCCTCCAGGAAGCGCGCCGCCGTGGCCTTCCCTCTTCCCCAGCGCGCCGCCCTGCCCCCACCTTCTCCCTCGGCTACGGTCGTCGCTCCGCACCTTCTCCACACCGCCGACCCCGGCTACGCGCCACCATGCCGCCCCCCGCTACACGCCACCACGCCTCCCCCCCGCTATGCGCCGCCGCGCCGCCCCCTCCACGCGCCCCCGCGCCGCCCCCCGTGACGCACCGCCGTGCCTGCCAGCCGCCCGAAAGTACAGACAGCCGCGGCCGCCTCCTGAGATCCGCCTTCCATGTGTCCAACATGTCTACCTCCCAACCTCAGCCGCAGTTCGCGGCCTCTTCCACCTGCAGGTCGTTGTCTCCTTCTACTGCAGGTCGCTACCTCCTCCTTCTGTGGATCGATGGCTATCTACTAGGTGCGTGAGCGTGATGCTGAACTGAACGATGAGCATCATCTGAACTTTATGGGGGGTTAATCATGTACAACCACAACGACAGTGGATGAGAGTACGTTGCTGAGCACCACTCGATGGTTAGTACTACTAGTTACTTTTCTGAACTCAAGCACAAATTTCTGAATTCTGCCCCGTGTATCAACACCCAAGCTACTCACATTTGTTAAAGCTGGACTTCTGTCGCATAAACCGCAATATCAGGCATTCAGGATGTGGTCCATCCTCATTGAATGATTAAATCACACAGACACATATGCTAGCAGGTAGTGCTCTTAAAATGTGAGTTTATTCCTTACATGGATGTACTAGTGACACTACTCTTGCATAAAATTTCTCCTTTTGCAAAAAGTAATTTGTGCAAAAAGAAGCAAACGTCATGTTTACCTGGTTTGCACAAATGATGCTTGCTAGGTGTTTGTTCTAATGCCTATGTGAACAGAACACTTATTACTTGTTTTCTTTATACTGAGAAGAAACCTAGTAAAGGTTTAGGGAAACAGAAAGGGCTCACCAACAAAAAGCCACTAAAAAAGTTTTGAATAATATTGGGGAGGATCAAGTACAAGAATACAAAAAAGTTTAGAGTTGAGAAAAGGCAGAAAAGTTCATAGGCCTCTCCCGTTCACAAATGCACGCCGCTGGCCACTTGAGATGTGTACGTCGCCCATACAAAATCACACTGCCTATCGAGTTTCTTTGTCAAAAGGTTGCATCGATAGCTAACCATGTACTATTATTGTTACCTACTATTATGCTAATGTTGTATTGTTGCTCTTGCTTACTAAGGCATGCATCAATAGTTCATCTTGAACTGCATGTGCTATTCTATGTTAGGTGACTGGAGCCTTTCTTTTTTGGATGTGTTCTTTGGCTAAGGACGATGACGTTATGTTGTTTCCGTACTTTCAACAAAAAATACCTATAAGTTCAAAATGTATAACCCTTTAAGTTCATTGAAAAACACAAACAAAAAATATTGCATGAGCAAGTAGTCGCCCCGCACTGGATCGATGCACCGTTGTTGCCCCCGGTGCGTACAAGCAGTTCAATGCCGCAATCCCCGACCGTTCAGTCTCGCCGCCGTGGGCGTGCCCCACTCCAACTCCATCGCCTGTGCTTCAGTGGCGAAACAGTGCAACCTGAGGAACCTCTAAGGGTCGAGGACGTCCAGCTCGGCTTCCAACTTGGCGTTATTCACGTCTTTGCTAGCCTCATTTTCGCTAGCAAGACCACCGCGCTTCTTAGCCGGCACCGGCAGGTACTCACCCCCGTCCCGTCTCTTGTTTACTACTTCATTTCGCATTGCTAAAGAACAGAAAAACAAGCAAGTTCAAATTGAAAAAAAATAGAAGCTAGATGTTTAAAAAAATTAGAAGCCATTTTAGTGAATCTGTATTGAAAATTAGCTCACATTTGAGTCCTACCAGTACCAATGAATATAGACTTGAGTGGAAAATTTAGTTGATTCCTGAGACCCTGACTAGTCCTTCTATAGATACAAGTTCAGTGTTTAGGATGCTGTACAACAATTATATACTTCTAGTTGCTGCTTGCTGCCACCAACGAAATGCACAAGTTCAAAGAGTACCGCATGACAAATTCAAAAGGCGTTGTATGGCAAGTTCAGAATTTTGGTTTCGTGAAAAGTGTGATTTTTGGACAGTATTTTGAATGATTCATTTGTTCAACTTCAGAACTTAGAGATATTAAGTCTACTTGTTTCTATGATGAACATAGTTGTTATTAAATGCCCAACTGGTGCATGGAATTGAGGCAATTGATGCACTGGTTTGTGCTTTGCTCATTCCATTGCTTCATTGTTTTGTGCTTGGGAATAGATTAGGTATAGCAGTCCAACATGTATTCTATCATCGATTCATAACAAAGAAAATGTACATGATAGTTTGATGAAAAATTGATTTGAATTTGAAGCTATGATTAGTTCGAATTAAAAACAATGATCAGTTCGAATTAAAGAAAATAGTTGGTTTGAATTAAAAACAGAATATTATGTATCTAGAATCAGAATAATATTTTGTTGCTATCGGTGATGACAGGGTGGTGTACACAGAGCTGGAGGTCGGCAAGTCGGGCAAGGCCACGGGAGTTGAACTACAGAAAAAATTATATTAGCCCAATGACAGAAAAACATCAGTTCAAAATTATATATGCAGGAGGCTGGGAGCAAAAAAAACTGGCCACGGCGCGCCTCCACCTCCCTGTCATGGCGTGCCTCCACATCCCAGCCGCAGGCATGTGCAGTTACTGATTGCTTCTTGCTTCCACTTTTTATCATGATTTAGTGTGTGCACTATAGGAGTGCTTTTTGTATCGGTAAGATCAGCTGCTCAACAACATAATCATGTACCGCTCAGTACATGTATTACTGTTGGGCGGTTCAAAAATCAGAACTCAAAAAGTTCAACCTTGGTGGTATTGTGCACATGCAAAATTAGATAAATACTTGTTAAAATTGCTCCCAGTATTTGACGTATTCCATGCAATGCTTACTAGATTGTTCTAAAAAAGTGTCATGTATTTGTGAATTTACTATTAGTATAGCAGTTAAATATGTATTATATAACTAGTACATAATGAAATGCAGAAACAGTTCGATGTGTGTGTTAAAAAAAGCTGGCTATATAAAAAAAATTAGTAGCTAGGCAAAAAGAAGTTTGTATCAGTTCAGACTTGCCTGCACAGAAGGATAGAGGCCCTTGTCCCGTAAGTTCAGGTTTGCATCAATGCTCCAGCCAACTCCATTATCTACTCATGTAATGCATTTAGGACAAGTTCAAGTATAGGTAAATAAGATTCTCACCACAGAAATATTGATCTAGAGCTCTTCAGTTTGACCATTTTTCAATTCATGTGGAGCTTGCCAGTTTGACAATTTTTCATTCCGTGTGGAGCTAGCCATTGTTTTAGGTACGCCTGGTTGTACCAAATGCTTGCACTTCTCTGAACTGAGAGTACGCTTGAGTTTCCTATTCCTTCTAATCTTAATAAAGTGAATTGTTTTGGAGCTGGACTGAACCAGGTTATCTTGATAGGAGTTTAGTGTTAGTTACTAAATTCTAGTCAGAGTAGTGTAATCAAAGGAATGTAGATAACTTGTGTCCTGGTATCACTTGTACAATTGCGTTGTTGTGCTGCACACTTGTACTCACATATTATTATGCTGCGATACTAGTTCTGAACATTTTGTTATGTATGTCACATGCAGGTTTCTCCCCAATCTTCTCGTCTTCATACTATGCCTTTCATACCTTTATATATAAAAAAGCTCAATCTGAAACTACAGATTTGCCCAGATCCTTGACCTAGGAAATTCTGAATAAAACTTCAAAGAAGTATGAAATGCACTGTAGTATATAAATCCTTGTTCATCATTGGATTCTGATACTAGAATCTAGAGTAAGAAATCAAGATTGTAATATGTAGGCACAAGAACATGACTCCCTACTTGAAATGAGTACTCTTTTGTTTCAGCTAATACTTCTTACTCTGAATTCCAAAAGTGGATGCACGTAAGTACAACTTAGTAGACTACTAGTAGTACATCAGTATGTAAAGGGCGATGAATTACCACAGCCTCAATGATTATAGTATTTGGGATGCTCATCTTTTTTCACATCCATCTCTACTGAATTATGTTAGTCTTTTTCAGTTCATCTTTCAAATTTCGGTCCATTTTCTTTTTGCAGGATGCGTCAAAAAATAAAATAAAAGGCAGCAGCTCAAAAAGATGAATATAGGAAGTCCATTGCTATCTTGAGGTCTGTTACCCTTCAACTTAGACATATATGCTCAGTTATTGTTGTGTACACATAGAGTTACCGTGTACGTTCATGCTCCTTCACTTGTGTATATTCAGTTCAACATTTGGTGATTCTTCATGTCCCCTTAGCCGGTATTTTCAGTTCATCTTGCAGGTGATGGCACTCCCCTTCAGTTCATCTTGCAGGTGTTTTGGGCAGTACAAAATACATCACCATAGTTAGTACATCAAGGATGGCTTGGTAGTCGCTGGGATTCCCTGCAGTGGCCAAATCCCGGTGCCGCTCGTGATCTCCGCCTCCATCAGCTCCACCTCGCCGTAGCAATCAGTCCAGAGGAGGAGTTGTAGCTGGTCCACCCGGTCCACCCGGTTTTTCTTTCAACATTTTCTTTGTGATGCATGCTCACTGATGGATCAGCAACTATTTATTGATATGGAGATGCGCCCCTGCTTTTTTTGTGGAAAAACAAGATGCCTTTGCATATTTCAAAGTTGCTGCTTGCTCCCACCAGTCAATTGCGCAAGTTCAGTGGGTGTCATCGAGCATATTCAAAAGTGTGCCCTTTATGGAAAAGTGTGAATTTTTGTCAGTATTTTGTATATTTCATTTGGCAGAGGCTTCATGTGATCTTGTGGAGCTTTATAAAATGTACTCTCATCACACTTTTAAGGCCCTATAGTTCATTATATCATACATGTGTGGCCATTCAGTATGTATTACAGGATCAGTTCTTGAAAAAGAAGAACACATACATAGTTGGGTCAAAAAGAATGATTAGTTCAATAGTGCTCTCTCCTGCCTATTTTGGCTGATGTCCACAAATGGACAAACAATTGTGTCAGAAATTGTTCTATTATTACTGGCATACAAGTACAAAAAAAAGTTGAACATGAGGTCCTACATAGGCTTTGGAAAAATGCTAAAAAACACAAAAATTCAAAAAAGTCAAGTTCAAGTGGTAAAATAAGAGAAGTCCAGAACATCATCGCAAAACAAAGTTGAGTTCAAAAAAATGAAACACGCAACATTTTCTTTTTGTTAAAAGTATTATTCAGTTCAACGATATAAACCATGCAAGTTCGGAGGCGCAAATACCGTAAATTATTGAAAAGCTACGAGGAAAATCATACCGAAAAAACAGAGTAAAGTCTAGTATGTTAAAACACGCTCAGTACAATACCATATGGACATCAGTTCAAGTACTCTTTTTTCGGAACCTTTCAAAATTACTCTCTAAAGAATACATCAGTACAAACGCACACGTAGATCAGTACAAGTACTCTGTTTTTTCTGACGGAAAAACAGCACGATGGGTCTCACCGTAATCCAAACTACTCTTCAACAGTTGCGAATTTGAGAAAACGTTCAACATGATTAAGTTTCGTATTTTCGATATCTTTCTAACAGTATATTATTTGCCTCATTTCGAAAAACTTTTTTAAAAAAATCGTGTTCGAAATCAAATTTGACCGTATTCGAATTCATTTTTAAATCGTAAGAAATTAGAAAAACATTTCTATACAAAAAAGTTGCGCATTTTACATAGCTTTCCAACGACGTATCATTTGCGTCAATCCGACAAACTGTTTGCAAAAAAATCGCGAAAATATGTTTCGCCCAGAATTTCACCATTTTTCAAATTAATTTTAAATCATATAGAATTAGAAAAAACAATACATATATGGAAGATGCGGATTTTCACCAGCTTTCGAACGCCATCTTATTTTCTCAATTCCGACAAACCATTTGAAAATTGAGTCCAAAATACGATTCATGTTTTCGATTTTGAAAAAAATGGTTTTTTCAAAATTGCTCTGAAGCCATAATGATTTTGCGAAAACGTTCAATATACTTGAAATATGGTTGTCAAGAGCTTTCCAACGATATATTACACGCCACGTTCCGACAAAAAAATTACAAAAAGTTTTTGAACTAAAGAAGATGATCTGTTAAACACAACTGAAAGTATCAGTTCAACCGCTTCGAAAACATCAGTACAACCACCTGAAACCGCCAGTTCAAAAAGGGTAACAGAATAATATTTTTTTACTAGTAACAGAATAGCCCAGATGTGTGTGTGTGTGTGTCTATATATATATCAGTTAGGCTTCAAGTGCGTACTTGTTAGTTAAACCTATGTATAAATTGTGACACTAAATACGACTATTAAGTAGTACAGTAGCAGTACTAGTATACGTCGGTCAAATTATTCATCATGTCCACACATTGAATTGACGTGACAACACGCTGCGCGTGAGGTGACACAAGAATCCCGGCGGCGTGTTCGGGTATTCTGGACTTCAGATTTGGAGTACCACTTATCTGTCGAAATCTTTCATCATTCACTTAAAACAGTCGATTGATCATACATTGAGTACCATATAACTGGAATTACCGATGCAAGTCGAAGAAGGATTAGCCGGTGTTGCCGGCTGGCGTCAAGTTCGATCCCACGGATCAGGAGCTGATCGAGCACCTTGAGGCCAAAGTGAGTGCTGACAGCGCGATATTTCAGTCTCTCATCGATTTGTTCATACCAACCATCGACAGCGAGCATGGCATATGCTACACCCAACCTGAGAAACTTCCAGGTAAGTCACCGATCGGCCGTCTACTTGCACAAACATATTCCTTTGTTTATATCTCTATTTTTCTTTTTAGACGCAGACCTGGTGAAGCAATTACAATTTGACAGTTAAAAAGTTTAAAAAACAAAATGATTCGCCCTCCTGACGGCTGGGACCCACCAGCTACATCTTCGCACGCAAGGAAGTGCCTGACAGTCGGGACCCACCTGGTTGAAGCGTATGTAGCGTTGTCATTCTGGTCGCGAACGTGTACGTACATACTGGTCGATGTAGAGGCATGCACGTGTCATAGTAGAGGTGCGCACGTGTCGTAGTAGAGGTGCGCACGTAGCATGTACACGTACGTACAGCGGCCAGGGTGCAAAAAAGAAAATACGGCGACGTATGTGTACATACGGGTGGGGTCTCGAACGCCTACTCGCACATACATACGGCCAGGGCTCGTGTACATGGCCGGGTCGGAACGGAGAAACAACATCGTCGTCGTGTTCATGGGGAGGCAACGGAATGCGTCATGTTTATGGGGAGGCAACAGAATGCGTCGTGTTCCTGGGGAGGCAACAGAATGCGTCGTGTTCATCGGGAGGCAACGGAACGCGTGGGAGCCAACCGGCTGGGTCGGAACGGAATGCATGGCCGCGTTCATCAGGAGGGCTTGGACGGAACAGGCGATGGAAACGAGGCCTGGTGTACTGCAGAACGGAGGAAACGGACCTCCTACGGTCGAAATGGGGGTCCTGTTGATCGGGAGGGGTGTGGCGTACCGTAAAACGGAGGAAACGGACCTCCTACGGTCGAAACGGGGGTCCTGTTGATCGGGAGGGGTGTGGTGTACCGCAAAACGGACGAAACGGACCTCCTACGGTCGAAACGGGGGTCCTGTTCATCGGGAGGGGTGTGGCGTACTGCAAAACGGGACTCCATGGGATACTATTCATCTCCACCGTCGACCTCCTCCAGCCTCCATGGGCTACCGTCGACCTCCTCCTGCCTCCACGGGCTCCTGTTCCTCCAGCCTCCACTGCGCGCTACTCCACCGGCTACTGTTCAACCACCCCTCCACCGTCTACTGTTCATCCAGCCCTCCACACCACGGGGTCCTATTCAACCACCCCTCCACGGGCACCCCTCCACCGTCTACTGTTCATCCAGCCATCCACACCACGGGGTCCAGTTCAACCACCCCTCCACGGGCACCCCTCCATCGTCTACTGTTCATCCAGCCCTCCACACCACGGGGTCCTGTTCATCCAGAGGCAACGCCACCGCTCACTGTTCATCCAACCCCCCCCCCCCCCCCCCCCCCCCCCCCCCCCCCCGCAACGCTCACTGTTCATCCCAGAGGCAGCATCAATCGGCTTCAGTTAGCAGCAGTAGCGAAGGAATCACTCAACTGGGTTCAGTTAACAGCCATCGATCGATCGCTCGGGTTCAGTAACGCGTAGCCTGTAGTGCAATCGCTCGGGTTCAGTTAGAGCCCAACACCTCGCTCGGGTTCAGTTAGAGCCAACGCCTTGCACACACACGCGTACGTGTATGAGAGAAACGTGCATCGCTCGGCCCCCGACCTCCCACCGTAACCGGGAACTCCCCGAAATTTTCCTCGCCCTCGCTTCTACCACGGTTTTTCCGTCATGGACGGCCCAAAGAATGTCATGCAGCTGTGTCTCCGGCCCGCCCAGGAAGAAAAGCCCATTTTCTGTCATGATTTTTGTCATAGAAGTAGGAGCCCACCACATCTATGATGATACCGGGTTTTGTCACAATTATCGTCATAGAAGTGTCATATGTATGACAGAAAAAAATTCGTTCGGCCCAAAATGTCACGGATGTGTCTTTTTTTTGTAGTGAAACCTGCCTTGCTCTACTGCCCCAGCTCCCCACTTGGCTTCATGTGGATCTTTTTCTACTTCTGTCCGTTGTTCCAAAGCCACCTAGACTTTTACTATTATTAGAGGTAAAGCTAGTTCATACAGTCGACTCTAAGAGTTGGTTCAAACAGGGAAGAAAGTGGGAACGCTGTAGCATGAATCTAGGACTTGATTCTAAGAGGAAACGGGGGAAAGTAGTAGATACTGGCTACCCAACCGGTCTCTTGGTTGAAAATACGAAGAGAGCATGGTGGATGGCGAAGGGTGGGGGGAAGTGGACCTATCTCTTGGTTGAAAAAGGAAAGGAAGTGATGAGTGTTGGGGGACAACGCAAATGAGAATGAGCAGGTCTAGATTTCCTGTGCTCACATAGGAAAATGTCGCCGAGGAGATAAAAATGGGACAAATGCAGACATGCTGCCTGAGAGTTTGCCGCTCTCGGCAACCACATCTGCCTCACCACTTTATGCCCCTGCTGTCCCTATGCCCATATCGCTACCGTTAATGTAAAATCACATGAAGCATTAAGCAATGCCACCTAATGTCACTATAAGTAATGGTCTAGTGCCGTCGATAAATTGAAGCAATGCCACCACCATTTTATGAAGTGCTTCTGTCTTGCTTTATTTCTCATGAATTGTGTTTTTGCAGTTACACTTAAATCTCACACCGCTAACATTGCTTCATCCCAGTGGAACTGCACAAATTTGATTGCACATTTACTTACCATGTGCTACTCTCATGACAGTAATACTAATGCTATTGTTCTGCATGTTCATCTAGTGGCAGTGTTGATGTGATGTGATGCTACTTACTTAAGGACACTTTCATAATGTCAATCTAGTGCCAATTATAACAGAATAGATGCTGCTGTTAATCATAAGACACTGCAAATATATGTCACTGTTTAAATAACCGTATTTTGTATTTGCGCAAACAGGGATGTCTGTTTCCATATCGTTTCGGGATGTCTGTCTCTGTATCGTTTCTATCCATGCAATCAAAAGCACACACCTCAGTTTTAGTAGAACCGCGCAAAATGAGATGGCTATCCCTCGTTGCCGTCGTCCAACCACCCGTCTTCCAGGTATTCCTACATTGGTAGTTACTAGGTAGAATGACCAACGCAATATAAAAGAAGTTGATTCGTAAGTTTTACTTCCTGATTGCAGTGTAGGGACGAGCAAAAACTACGGCATCCTAGTCTGGAATGCACTTTCTACCAGTTCATCCATGGACCGAGGACTAGCTGGCACGGCTGCACTGTGGTTTTTTGCACAGGTGCGCGTACAAGAGGCATTATGGTATGCTTATTTCTTCAAATAGCGGTGCTTAAATTTAGTGGAATGCACAAGAATTTCACCTGGTCAGTACACTACATGGTTCAGTTCAGCATTGCAGCGGAGAACACAATTATAATTGGTTATTCTGGAGTGAGAGAACCAAACCCTGGATGGTGGCAACAAGAAAAAACCAGAGTGAACTCCACGAAATTTAAGCCTGCCGGGAGGCCCTTTGCTCAGAGAAGCCTTGCTTGTTTTTTTCCTGATTTGTAAACCTTCTCACAACTTTGTCTTTTGCTGTGAACTAGTATATGTTTGTTATGTTCTATCAATCATTGAGATGTATAAAATTGCTTAACTTATGCTTTTCATGTTTTTTATGAAGCCGAGTTTAATGTGAGTGTTCCACATGAACGCTGGACTAGCATGTGAACGTTTGGAATTTACATTATGGCCTCAGTTAACTGCATGAACCACTGTAACAAGATACATAGTTGCTTATATGTCAGACAGCAGATTGTTGATTGTTAGCTGGTCCATAGCCTAGTGTTGAAGCGAGTTGAGCCAATGTGATGTGGTTTGCACAACTGCTTACAAGTGGGGTAGCACCAACAATGTTTACAAGTACTTATGTAAACGTCGGCGCACAGTTCTCGAATGAGTACTCTATTTCATCAAAACACACACTGCTCGTATGATAAACCGTGACAACTTATGTCTTACCATGCCATATTCATGAAAAAACTAGTGAGGACGCATCTGTTTCGGCAACAATTACGATGGTTCTCACATGATTCACGGGCACACAAAAGTAGCAGCAGTTCCCATAGACGGATTCAAACAGAGTACTTGCCCCAGAGGGCTCGATAACAGGAACGTTCGGATAATTAGACACAGTCCAAACTACTATTAAACACTAGGTGGGGCAACTATTTCATGCCTCGATCTAATTTGGGCTGGACATAAGACGGACCTTGCCATGAACATCATCGAGGACATCCGGCAGCAGCTCAATCCTGTGAACCTTCATGAAGTCAACCTTATGGCCTTGCCACTCATAAACTTGTTTGTGGAGGCATGCCACGTCATCTTCCTGTGTAAGCTTGACAAGAACAGTATGCCTCACAAACGAAGGAGTAGCTTTGAACTTCTTGTGCCCCAGTACACCCTGGATAACACGCCTGACAACAGTGAGGCTGGAATACAACTCTTCATTGGTATAAGCGCAAATGGCTTCCAGGATCCAACAGCCTAAAAACTCTGTTTTCCTAGTGCGTATATTCAGGTCACCCACCTCATAGCGAGTGACATGTACAACCACACAATCCTTGTCTGCATCAGGGCTCTAATTGAAACAGAAACAAATTCTGAATTACTTTCTAGTATAAGAAACACAAGTTATTTAAACCACTATGTATAGCATGGCATCGAAGCTAATAAATTTTTGCATTATTCATCACCACATACTTAGATGAAAAACCACAATCGAGATTGACAAAGAAGAAAATCACCTTGCACGGCTCAGCAGGGGGGGGGCACATCCTCGAAGGGGGAAAACTGCTCCTGTTGTGCCACGGGGGCTATAACCTCAAACGGGGCATTGACCATCTCAGTAGTGGCCGTGAGCGTATCTGGGATCAGCTCGGTGGCTGCCTCCATCTTCTTGGAGCTCTCTGTCTCGTGGGGATCAGCCTCCCGCGTCTGCTCCAATATCGGCAGATCTTTGCCTGGTTCTCCTTGGTCCATCATGAAACTGACGAATACTAGGAGACCACTAAAAGGAAAACACAATCGCAATGACAATGAAACAAAAAATAGAGTGAGGATCGGTTACTACTTTGCAAAAGTTTTTTCTCTGAACGAAAATATACCAACATCATGGATCCGCTTACCTTCCCTTCATTGGGAAAGAAGGACAGTGGCAGATGCAAGTGTTTCCTTTCTTGAAGACGGTGAGGGAGAAGGGGATTCAGCGAAGAGTGAAATGATGGTTGCTTCGTCCGTCAAACTTAGACTACGGGGAGGTGGGGTTTTGTGAGATGATGGCTCGTTACTGCTGCGCTATGACCGGGGTGACTCTCCGCCTGCATACTGCCTTCTAATTTGGTGGATAGCATTTGGGCCTGCGCGCTGCACGGCCCGCATGTCGGTGAACAAAAGTATAATGGCATTCAGTAGAGGGAGATGTTTCGATGACCTAGGAGGAGCCAGAAGCGGTATTGTATCCACTGTACTAGTAGTAATTGTTTTTTAGGTAGTTATAGAGTGTCTCCACTATACTAGTAGTAATTATTTCTCTGGGCCCGAGACAAAACAACCCATCCACCCTAGTAAATAGTAAAATCAATTCAAAAGTCCATATATTTACTGAATGAGAGGCGCTACCCACACCCAGCACACCGCCCCCCAAAAAAACCCGGGTGTTCTTCTTCCTCCTCACTCCCACCCACCTCACGTCAGCTTGCTCCACTCGTACCCCCAAATTCCTCACCTCACTCCTACAGAAAACCCCAGCTCCCCTTCTTCCTCACTACTACAGAAAAACCCCAGCTCCCCTTCTTCTTCACTCAAACTACAACTAGGCTCGTCATTCGTTACTCTGCTCAAATCCGTGAAAGCGATGCCCTCGAGGAAAGTGGAGTCGGCTAACCCCAGCGCAAAGAAGATGAGGCTCCCGCCAGTGGCGACGCTTGTTGTAGATCCCGCACCCGGCAGCGCGGGGAGAAGCATCGACCCTGCCCCCACCGGATCCCAGGAACCCGTAGAATCTCGGGTGGACAGCATCAGCGATCTCCCGGACGCCGTCCTTGGGGAGATCATCTCGCTTCTCCCCACCAAGGATTGCTACCGCACCCAAGCCCTCTCAATTCGGTGGCACCCTCTATGGCGCGCCGTGCCCCTTAATCTCGACTGTCGTCAGCTATCTCTCTTCAATGATTTTGAAATCCCCAGAGCCATCATCTCCTCCCACCAGGGCTCCGTTCAAAGCCTCTGCATCCCGTCATGCTACCTGAGCAAGCATACCATGCCCTGCACGATGGACGCCTGGCTGAAATCCCCTGAATTCACAGAACTACGGCTGCTTGAGTCTACTATTCCCCTAGAAATCACCTACCAGATACCGAACGCCATCTACCTGTGCCCTCAGCACCGATGTCCATCTCGCGGTTTTCCTCCTCTCTCCACACTGCCACCTTTGCGTTGTGCGACCTACCAGACAATCTGGTACTAATCCTTCGACTCCCATTTCTGAAGAAACTTTCACTTGTGCGGGTTCGTATATCGGAGGCCTCATTGCACATCATCATCTACTCCAGTTGCCCTGCCCTGGAGTGCTTGGTGCTTGTTTTCACAGTTAGAATCGGTTGTCTCCAAATAAAGTTGCCTAACCTTGTAAGAATTGGAATTTCTTTTGACCGAAGGCAGCTCATCATCCAAGATGCCCCTTCACTTCAAAGGTTGATCCTTGATTCTAGTTATTCGCCGTTGCAAATAATCGTCCTCTTTGCGCCTAAGCTGGAGACCTTGGGTGTAATACATGATGTATGTGCTCATTTCAATATGGTGTTTGGCTCCACAGTTCTTTAGGTACTTTATATTATCATCTACACTTGTAACCATAAGCTGCATTTTAAATTCCTGCGCATAAGTTATATGTCATCTTGGAGTACACATTTTGTACTAATATTATGTTCTATGCTCAATGAAGAGTTTCTCCATGGATGGCCTATCAATGGTGTTGGATTCTATCAAGATCTTATATATCCAAATGAATAGTTTTGGTCTGAACAAGATTATTGGCTTTCTGCAATGCTTTCCATGTCTGGAGAAGTTGTATATAAATGTGATAATTTCACGCACATTGGAAGCCCGCATATAGTGTACTAGAATTAACCGTTCAGCTATTGCTCTTTTGACACTCATTTTTTAGATCTTAACTGTTTTCAATCTGCATGTCTATTTAGGCAACGGGACGGGGTAAGAAAGTTATAACCAATCGGTGGATTTGTAAGCATCGGGATTTTCTCACTTCTCATGAGATTCGATTGAAGACAATAACGCTAGAACGATATGTAGACAACCGTGCAAACACTAGATTTGTCACATTCTTCCTGCTGAATGCGAGGTTACTATTGTCCATCAGGCTTAAGTTTATCAACAGCATGGTTTTGACGGATGGGTATGTGGAAGAGCAAAAAAAGAGTTTCAGGTGGGCAAAAGAGCTTCTGGACATGCTGGGCTTCTATTTACAACATATTGTGGTCATAATCCAGTAAATTTTACGACCCAGGATGTTCATTCTATGGACCTGACCGATCCATTTGACTGTGACTGCCGAAAATAGTGCTGGAGTTAGATGTTGTTGCCCTTTTCAACCTGGGTTTTTTTGTAAACCTAATGAACAATTAACCCTCGTGCTTTTGTACAGTTTGTAAGCTGGAGTTAGATGTTCTTGCCCTTTTCAACTCAGCTGTGACTGTCATATTTTCTTTGAAGCAAGGAAAATGGCTTGCTAGTCATTTAATCTAGAGTGAAATATTGTAACAACTAACAAATCCCAGCCAAGGGAAATAACATCACTCTCGCCGGCTGCTTGAGCTAACTGTGCGTTAAAGAAGCCAAGTGATTAGCCCCCACCAGCGCCCACAAACTTATTTAGAACTAGCACATCTAATGGGCCGTAAATTTTCATAGGGAAGGCTGCATGACCGTGACAGATTTGGATTCTGACATTTGGGACCCGTGAGGAAATAGCCTATCCAAGGTGGTGTCGAATTACTAGCCAGTCAACAAACGATTCTGCCTACCAGGTGTTGGATTGACATCCAAGATCTGTCGTGTATCATCTATCTCTTGTCTTCTTCTTCCTCCAGCCACCCAAACCAAACCACCCCGTCGGCTCCGCCTGCTCCCGCCTCCCATGGCTGGCTGGGCCTCTGCCGCCCTACCATACATACCCTCCAACATTGGCCAGTCCCTCCCTCTATTCCCCCACACGTCCTGTTATTATCCGGCGATGTCAGCCCCAACATGCACCCGCACCCGAACCAGTCAACCCTCCTACTCCCCTCCGCCTATGACTGGACCGGCACATCTTCCACGGCTCCTATTCGTTCCATCTGAGGCCTCGCCGTCATCCTCCGCCTTGCGGCCTTGGTTCGCTCGCCGTGCATGGTGCGCCGCACTCTTGCGTTGCCAACGTTGTCAACAACCGAGAGGAACCAGGAGATGATTGTACATGGAGAGGATGACAGTAGGGACCCACCAGCGTCATGGCAGTACGCAAGCAAGTGCCTCTATATTACAAGCCCAAAAATATGGTTCCTCCTAATGGTTGGACATCTCGGGCTCACGCCGTTGTCAACATAGTCAATAAACGAGAGAATTACACTGCGAGCGGATGACACCAGGGACCCAGCAGGTCGCGCAGTTTATTTTTTTAGGAACAAGCAGTTGTTATTTATACTAGTTTTAGCGACGGATCAGGGTAACAACGGGGCTGTGCGGGGGCTGTGGCCCGTCTAGCCAGGGTTTTATTTATGTTTACCACATCATGAGCCCAGTTGTGTTTTTTCTTGCTGAAAATGGCTAGCCGAGTTCTATTCTTTAAAAAGAAATACCGAAACGAGGCCTACTTGCTTTATCAGCCCTACTGGGCTGCAAATCTTTCAAGACGAGGAGAGTTTCATTCGGTTTGCCCAGAAATGGGCTATACATTTTTAAAACACATCAAACCGGGAATTAGTTTCAATTTTTTTATTACAAGATTTTAAATTCCATTGATTTTTATGCGTGGACAATTATTTGGATTTTGTATTTATATAAATTATTTTTCAAAATAGTTTGAATGTGAATCGATATTTCGGGATTAAAAACAGTTGACCGCACTGAAATATGCAAAATTTCATATACTTTTTAACCGTGGCCACAATATGGGGTGTAATGCTAGGAAAAAGAAGATGGGATCCAAAAAATTCTTAAGAATTAGCAAATGGGTTGTACATTATTAGAAATAATGCACACGAGAGCAGTGACTGTTGGATGTCCATCCAACGGCTGTCGTGCTTCTTCAATCTCTGCTCTTCCTGCTCCAGCCGCTCAAACACGCGTCGGCGGGACTGCCTGCTCCCTCTTCCCGCGGTCGGCTATGCTTCCACGCAGGCCTCACCGCCCCACCGTACTCCCATCGCTGGCCTAGCCATCCCTCTACTCACCCACACCTGCTGTTATTCTTTGAGGACGGCAGACGAACCAGTAAACCCTCGTACTCTGCCGCGTGGGAAACAACTGCCGAGTCTTCCCTGGCTCCGTGTCGTTCCCTTCCTAGGCCTCGCCATCGTCTACCGCCCTGGTGCTCTCGGCGCGGCCTGGTCAACATGGTCAACAATCGACATGCATCTGAAGTGGATTGTACGTGGAGAGGCTTACAGCTGGGTCCACAGCCGCACGCAAGGAAATTCCTCCTTATTACGCGCAAAATAATGATTCCTCAACCTGAAATCTGGGACCCACCGAAAGGGCCTCTGTATTTCGCAAAAAAACATTACCACCGCTGAGAGCTCAGACCCACCAGCTATATCTTCGCACGCAAGGAAGTGCCTCCTTATTACGCACAAAAAAGTGAAGACCCCCTGGTAGCTGGGACCCACCATAGTGGGAGGCTAACTTGTGGGCCTACTAAGTTGACAGGGATGGAGGGCTTTGTCAACTTAGTCAATATGAACGATTCTAGCTCGAGTGACCGTACGATGTCCATCCAACGGCCATAGTGCTTCTTCAACCTTTGGTCTTCTTGCTCCAGCCGCCCAAAGCAGCGCCGGTCGTGCCGCCTGCTCCTGCCTCCCGTGGCCGCCGGTGCTGCCGCGAAGGCCCCACCACCCCCATACTACTCCCACCGCTGGCCCGGCCATCCCTCCACTCACCCACCACCCCTATTATTCTGCGGCGACGACAGCCTCACACCGTAGCCGAACTAGTGAACCCTCGTACTCCTCTCCACGTGGGCTGATACATCTCCAACGTATCTATAATTTTTGATTGCTCCATGCTATTATATTATCTATTTTGGATGTTAATGGGCTTTATTTTACACTTTTATATCATTTGTGGGACTAACCTACTAACCGGAGGCCCAGCCCAAATTGTTGTTTTTTTCCTATTTTAGGGTTTCGAAGAAAAGGAATATCAAACGGAGTCCAAACGGAATGAAACCTTCGGGAACATGATTTTCTCAACAAACGTGATCCAGGAGACTTGGAGTATCCGTCAAGAAACAAGGGAGGAAGGCACGAGGCAGGGGGACGCGCCTACCCCCTGGGCACGCCCTCCACCCTCGTGGGCCCTCTGTTGCTCCACCGACGTACTTCTTCCTCCTATATATATCCACGTACCCCCAAACATCCAGGGGCACCACGAAAACCTAATTCCACCACCGCAACCTTCTGTACTCGAGAGATCCCATCTCGGGGCCTTTTTCGGAGCTCCGCTGGAGGGGGCATTGATCACGGAGGGCCTCTACATCAACTCCATGGCCTCTCCGGTGATGTGTGAGTAGTTTGCTTCAGACCTACGGGTCCATAGTTATTAGGTAGATGGCTTCTTCTCTCTCTTTGGATCTCAATACAAAGTTCTCCTTGGTTCTCTTGGAGATCTATTCAATGTAATCTTCTTTTGCGGTGTCTTTGTCGAGATCCGATGAATTGTGGGTTTATGATCCAGATTATCTATGACCAATATTTGATTCTCCTCTGAATTCTTTTATGTATGATTGGTTTATCTTTGCAAGTCTCTTCGAATTATCAGTTTGGTTTGGCCTACTAGATTGATCTTTCTTGCAATGGGAGAAGTGCTTAGCTTTGGGTTCAATCTTGCGGTGCTCGATCCTAGTGACAGAAAGGGAACCGACACATATTGTATTGTTGCCATCGAGGATAAAAAGATGGGTTTATATCATATTGCATGAGTTTATCCCTCTACATCATGTCATCTTCCTTAAAGCATTACTCTGTTCTTATAACTTAATACTCTAGATGCATGCTGGATAGCGGTCGATGTGTGGAGTAATAGCCTGTTGGGCTACAAATCTTTCAAGACGAGGAGAGCTTCATTCGGCTGGCCGAGAAAATGGCCTATCAGTAATGAGAAATGGGCTATACATTTTTAAAACACATCAAACCGGCAATTAGTTTCAAATTTCTTTTTTTTCATTTCGAGATTTTAAATTACATTGATTTTTATGCGTGGGCAATTTGTTGGATTTTATATTGATATACATTTATTTTAAAATCAGTTTGAATGTGACTCGAAATTTCGGGATTAAAAACAGTTTGGACCGCACTGAAATATGCAAAATTTCGTATAATTTTTTATCCGTGGCCACAATATGGGCTATAATGCTAACAAAAAGAATATGGGCCCAAAAAAACCTTAAGAATTAGCAAATGGGCTGTAAATTATTAGAAATAATGGCAGTTGGGATGTATGTTGTTTTCCACATATTTGAGGCTTTCCTAAAAAAAGGTTGACGCACAAGCAGTGACTGTTGGATGTCCATCCAACGGCCGTCGTGCTTCTTCAATCTCTGCTATTCCTGCTCAAGCCGCTCAAACAAGCGCCGGCGGGACTGCCTGCTCCCTCCTCCCCGCGGCCGGCTATGCTGCCGCGCAGGCCTCACCGCCCCACCGTACTCCCATCGCTGGCCTAGCCATCCTTCTACTCACCCACACCTGCTGTTATTCTCAGGAGACGCCAGACGAACCAGTAAACCCTCGTATAGTCGTACTCCCCTCCACGTGGGAAACAACTGCCGAGACTTCCCTGGCTCCGTGTCATTCCCTTCCTAGGCCTCGCTGTCGTCCACCGCCCTGGTGCTCTCGGCGCGGCCTGGTCAACGTGGTCAACGACCGACATGCATCTGAAGTGGACTGTATGTGGAGAGGCTAACAGCTGGGTCCACGGCCGCACACAAGGAAATGCCTCCTTATTACGCGCAAAATAATGATTCCTCCACGTGACATCTGGGACCCACCGAAAGGGCCTCTGTATTTCGCGAAAAAATGTTACTGCCGCTGACAGCTCGGACCCACAAGCTATATCTTCGCACGCAAGGAAGTGCCTCCTTATTACATAGAAAAAAATGAATACTCCCCCTGCTAGCTGGGACCCAGTATAGTGGCAGGCTGACTTGTGGGCCTACTAAGTTGACGGGGACGAAGGGCTTTGTCAACTTAGTCAATATGCACGATTCTAGCTCGAGTGACCATACGATGTCCATCCAACGGCCGTAGTGTTTCTTCAACCTCTGGTCTTCTTGCTCCAGCTGCCCAAACCAGCGCCGGTTGTGCCTCATGCTCCTGCCTCCCGTGGCCAGCTGCGATGCGGCGGAGGCATCACCGCTCCCTACTACTCCCACCGCTGGCCAGGCCATCCCTCTACTCACCCACACCCCATGTTATTCTACAGCGATGGCAGCCTCACACCGTAGCGAACCAGTGAACCCTCATACTACTCTATGCGTGGGCATCCACTGCCGCGTTTCCCCGGCTCCACGTCATCCCCTTCCTAGGCCTCGTCGTCGTCCACTGCCCTGGTGCTCTCGGTGCGGCGTGGTCAACGTGGTCAAGGAACGGCTTCCATCGGACTGGACTGTACGTGGAGAGGCTGACAGCTGGGTCCACGGTCGCAGCAAGGAAGTGCCTCCTTATTACGTGGAAAATAATGATTCCTCCACCTGACAGTAGGGACCCACCGAACGGGCCACCGTATTTTGCAAAAAAACGTTTCCCCCTGACTGCTGGGACCCATCGTACGGGCCACCATATTTTGTGAAAAAATGTTCCCCTCGCTGTCAGCTCGGTCCCACCGGAAGTGCCTCCTTATTACGCAAAAAAAATGAATACCCCCTGCTAGCTGGGACCCACCTTGGTGGGAGGCTGACTTGTTGGCCTACTAAGTTGACGGCGACGGTGGGCTTTGTCAACTTAGTCAATATGCACGATTCTAGCTCCAGTGACCGTACGATATCCATCCAATGGCCGTAGTGCTTCTTCAACCTCTAGTCTTCTTGCTCCAGTCGCCCAAACCAGCGCCGGTCGTGTCGCATGCTCCGGACGCCTCACCGTCCCCTACTACTCCCACCACTGGCCAAGCCATTCCTCTACTCACCACACCCCCTGTTATTCTGTGGTGACGGCAGCCTCACACCGCAACCGAACCAGTGAACCCTCATACTCCTCTACACATGGGCATCCATTGCTGCGTCTTCCCCGGCTCCGCGTCTTCCCCTTCCTGGGCCTCACCGTCGTCCACCGCCCTGGTGCTCTCGGCGCGGCATGGTCAACGTGGTCAAGGAACGACTTCCATCGGACGTGGGCTGTACGTGGAGAGGCTGACAGCTGGGTCCACGACCGAAGCAAGGAAGTGCCTCCCTATTACGCGGTAAATAATGATTCCTCCACCTGACAGCAGGGACCCACCGGACGGGCAACCGTATTTCATGAAAAAAACGTTTCCCCTCTGACTGTTGGGACCTACCAACTACATCTTCGCACGCAAGGAAATGCCTGACAGTCAGGACCCGCCTGGTCGAAGCGTACGTAGCGTTGTCATTTTGGTCGCGAATGTGTATGAACATACTGGTCGATGTAGAGGCGCGCACGTGTCGTAGTAGAGACGCGCACGTAGCATGTACACGTATGTACAACAACCAGTGTGCAAGAAAGAAAATTCAGCCATGTACGTACATACGGGCGGGGTCTCGAACGCCTACTCGCGCATACGTACGGCCAGGGCTCGTGTACATGGCTGGGTCGGAACGGAGAAACTGCGTCGTCGTCGTCGTGTTCATGGGGAGGCAACGGAATGCGTTGTGTTCATCGAGAGGCAACGGAACGCATGGGAGCCAACCGGCTTGACGGAACAACCGATGGAAGCGAGGCCTGGCGTACTTCCAAAGAAAATTACTTAAAAAAACTTCTTCCAAAAGTGCTTCCTATGAAAATTTCCTTAATAATCTTCTTAAGCAAATGCGTCGGAGAAGACTTCTCTCAAGAAAGATCCTAAGAATGTGCTTCCTGAGAAAATTTCCTTAAGAACCTTCTTAAGGAAATACGGCGGAATAAACTTTTCTTATAAAACTTCTTAAGAAAGTGCTTACTTAGAAAATTTTCTTAAGAACCTTCTTTAGAAAATGCATCGAAAGAAATGTTTCCTAAGAAACTACATAATAAAGTGCTTCCAAAGAAGATTTCATTAAGAATCTTCTTTAAGAAATGCGTAAAAAGAAACTTTTCTTAAGAAACTTCCCAAGAAAGGGCTTCCTCAGAAAATTTCCTTAAGACACATCATAATAAAATGTGCTGCAAGAAATTTTTCTCAAGAAACTTCTTAAGAAAGTTGTTCTGAAGAAAATTTTCTTAAGAAACTTCTTCAAAAAATGCTTCCTAAGAAAATTCCCTTAATAAACTTCTTAAGAATGTGCTGCCGAAGAAATTTCCATAAGAAACTTCCCAAGAAAGGGTTTCCTATGAAATTTCCTCAATAATCTTCTTAAGAAAATGCGTCGAAGAAAACTTCTCTTAAGAAAGTTTCTTAGAATGTGCTTCCTAAGAAAATTTTCTTATGAAACTTCTTAAGAAAGTGCTTCCTTAGAAAAATTTCTTAAGGACCTTCTTTAGAAAATGCATCGGGAGAAACTTTTCTTAGGAAACTTCATAAGAAACTTCTTAAGAAAGTGCTTATGAAGAAAATTTTCTTAAGAAACATCTCAAGAAAGGCCTTCCTAAGAAAATTCCTTAAGAAACTTCTTTAGAAAATGTGTCAGAAGAAACATTTCTTAAGAAACATCTCAAGAAAGGCCTTCCTAAGAAAATTCCTTAAGAAACATCGTAAGAAAATGCGTCGGAAGAAACTTTTCATAAGAAACTTCTTCTGAAGAAAATGTCCTTTACAAACATCTTTAAAAAGCACGTCCTAAGAAAATTTCAGTATCTTCTTAAGAAAACGCGTCAAAAGTAAGTTTTCTTAAGAAAATTCTTAAGAAAGTCCTTCCTAACAAAATTTCTTAAGAAGCTCCTTATGATCATGCGACGGAATGAACTTTCTTATGAAACTTCTTGAGAAAGTGCTTCCTAAGAAAATTTCCTTAAGAAACTTCTTTAGATAATGCGTTAGATGAAACTTTTCCTAAGAAAATTCTTAAGAAAGTGCCTGCGAAGAAAAATTCCTTAAGAAACTTTTTTATAAAATGCGCCAGAACGAACTTTTCTTAAGAAACTTCTCAAGAAAGGGCTTCCTAAGAAAATTGCCTTAAGAAACATCTTAAGAAAATGTGTCAGAAGGAACTTTTCTTAAGAAACTTCTTAACAAAGTGCTTCCGAAGATAATTTACTTATGAAACTTGTTTCTAAAGTGTTTCCTAAGAATATTTTTTTAAGAAAGTCCTTCCAAAGAAAATTTCCTTAAGAAACTTTTTAAGAAAATGTGTCAGAAGAAATATCGTTAAGAAACTTTTCTTAAGAAACTTCTTTATAAAATGCGTGTGAAGAAAGTTTTCTTGAGATACTTGTTAAGAAAGTGCTTCCAAAGAAAATTTCTTTAAAAGAACTTCTTCAAAAAGTGCTTCCTATGAAAATTTCCGTAATAATCTTCTTAAGCAAATGCGTCGGACAAGACTTCTCTCAAGAAAGTTCTTAAGAATGTGCTTCCCAAGAAAATTTCCTTAAGAACATTCTTAAGGAAATACGGCGGAATAATTTTTTGATAAAACTTCTTAAGAAAGTACTTACTTAGAAAATTTTCTTAAGAACCTTCTTTAGAAAATGCATCAGAAGAAATGTTTCCTAAGAAACTACATAATAATGTGCTTCCCAAGAGGATTTCATTAAGAAACTTCTTTACGAAATGCGTAAAATGAAACTTTTCTTAAGAAACTTCCCAAGAAAGGGCTTCCTCAGAAAATTTCCTTAAGAAACATCATAAGAAAATGTGATGGAAGAAACTTTTCTTAAGTAACTTCTTAAGACAGTTGTTCCAAAGAAAATTTCTTAAGAAACTCCTTCAAAAAATGCTTCCTAAGAAAATTCCCTTAATAAACTTCTTAAGAAAGTGCTTCCGAAGAAATTTCCTTAAGAAACTTCTTAAGAAATGGCTTCCTCTGAAAATTTCCTCAATAATCTTCTTAAGAAAATGCGTCGGAGAAAACTTCTCTTAAGAAAGTTTCTTAGAATATGCTTCCTAAGAAAAATTTCTTATGAAACTTCTTAAGAAAGTGCTTACTTAGAAAATTTTCTTAAGGACCTTCTTTAGAAAATGCATTGGGAGAAACTTTTCTTAGGAAACTTCTTAAGAAAGTGCTTATGAAGAAAATTTTCTTAAGAAACTTCTTTAGAAAAATGTGTCAGAAGAAACATTTCTTAAGAAACATCGAAAGGCCTTCCTAAGAAAATTCCTTAAGAAACATCGTAATAAAATGCGTCGGAAGAAACTTTTCATAAGAAACTTCTTCTGAAGAAAATGTCCTTTACAAACATCTTTAAAAAGCGCTTCCTAAGAAAATTTCCTTAAGTATCTTCTTAAGAAAATGCGTCAAAAGAAAGTTTTCTTAAGAAAGTCCTTCCTAACAAAATTTCCTTAAGAAGCGCCTTATGATCATGCGACGGAATAAACTTTCTTATGAAACATCTTGAGAAAGTGCTTCCTAAGAAAATTTCCTTAAGAAACTTCTTTAGATAATGCGTTAGATGAAACTTTTCCTAAGAAAAATCTTAAGAAAGTGCCTGCGAAGAAAAATTCCTTAAGAAACTTTTTTAGAAAATGCGTCAGAACGAACTTTTCTTAAGAAACTTCTCAAGAAAGGGCTTCCTAAGAAAATTACCTTAAGAAACATCTTAAGAAAATGTGTCAGAAGGAACTTTTCTTAAGAAACTTCTTAACAAAGTGCTTCCGAAGATAATTTACTTATGAAACTCCTTTCTAAAGTGTTTCCAAAGAATATTTTCTTAAGAAAGTCCTTCCAAAGAAAATTTCCTTAAGAAAATGTGTAAGAAGAAACTTATCTTAGGAAACTTCATAAGGAAGTCCTTCTTAACAAAATTTCCATAAGAACCTTCTTATGAAAACACGCCAGAATAAATTTTTATTATTAAACTTCATAAGAAAGTGTTTCCTAAGAAAATTTCCTTATGAAACTTCTTTAGAAAATGCGTCAAAAGAAACTTTTCCTAGGAAAAATGCTTCCGGAGTAAATTTCCTTAAGAAGCTTCTTTAAAAGTGTAGGCTAAGAAAATTTCCTTAAGAAACTTTTTTAGAAAATATGTTAGAAGAAACTTTTCTTAGGGAACTTCGCAAGAAAGGGTTTCATAATAAAATTTCCTTAAGAAACATCTTAAGAAAATGCGTTGGGAATTTTTTCTAAAGAAAATTATTTAGAAAATGCGTTGGAAGAAACTTTTCTTGAGATACTTGTTAAGAAAGTGCTTCCAAAGAAAATTTCCATAAGAAACTTCTTGAAAAAGAGCTTCGTAAGAAACTTTCCTTAAGAAACTTCTATAGATAATGCGGCGGAAGAAACTTTTCTTAAGGAACTTCTCACGAAAGTGCTTCCTGAGAAAATTTCCTTTTAATACTTCTTTAGGAAATGCTTCGGAAGAAACTTTTCTTACAAGAGTGCGTCCTATGAAAAAATCCGTACGCAGCAGAAAAAACTTTTCTATAGAAAGTTCTTAAGAAAGTGCTTCCTAAGAAAATTTCCTTAAGAAACTTCTTTAGAAAATGCGGCGGAAGTAAATTTTCTTAAGAAAGTGACTCCTAGTAAAATTTCCTTAAGAAACTTCTTTAGAAAATGAGTCGGAAGAAACCTTTCTTATGAAAGTACTTCCTAAGAAAAAAATCTTGAGAAAGTTCTTTTGAAAATTCATCAGAAGAAAATTTTCTTATGAGAGTGCTTCATACGAAAAAAAATCCATAAGAAACTTCTTTACAAAATGCGGCGGAAAAAACTTTACTATAGAAAGTTAATAAGAAAGTGCTTCCAAAGAATATTTCCTTATGAAACTTATTCAGAAAGTGCTTCCTGAGAAAATTTTCTTAAGAAACTTCTTTAGAAAATGCGGCAGAAGAAACTTTTCTTAAGAAAGTGACTCCTAGGAAAATTTCCTTAAGTAACGTCTTAAGAAAATGCACAGGGAGAAACTTTGTTATGATAGTGCTTCCTAAGAAAATTTCCTTCAAAGACTTATTGAGAATTTGAGTCAGAAGACATTTTTCTTAAGAAACTTCTCAGGAATGTCCTTCGTAACAAAATTCCCTTAAGGAACTTCTTTAGAAAATGTGTCGGAAGATACTTATCTTAAGAAACTTCTTAAGTAAATGACTCATACAAAAATTTCCTTAAAATTATTCTTAAGAAAATGTGTCGGAGGAAACTACTCTTAAGAAAGTTCTTAAGAAAGTGCTTCCTAAGAAAATTTCCGAAAGAAACTTCTTAAGAAAATGAGTCGGAAGAAACATTTCGTAAAAATGTCCTTCCGAACGAAATGTCCTTAAGAAACTTCTATAGAAAATGTGTCGAAAGATACTTATCTTAAGAAAACTTATTGAGCAATTGATTCCTAAGATAACTTCATTAATAATCTTCTTAAGAAATTGCATCAAAGAAAACTTCTCTTAAAAAAGTTCTTAAGAAAGTGCTTCCTAAGAAGATTTACTTAAGACCCTTCTTCAGAAAACGTGGTGGAATAAACTTTTCTTATGATACTGCTTAAGAAAATGCTTCCTTAGAAAATTTTCTTAAGGACAATCGTTAGAAAATGCATCGGGAGAAAGTTCTTCGTAATAAAATTTCCTTAAGAGCCTTCTTAAGAAAATGGGACGAATAAACTTTCTTATGAAACTTCTTAAGAAAGTGCTTCACTAGAAAATCTTCTTAAGAACTTTCTTTAGAAAATGCATTGGAATAAACTTTTCCTAAGAAACTTCTTAAGAAAGTGCTTCCGAAGAAAATTTCCTTAAGAAACTTCTCTTAACTAAATTTTCTTAGGAAACACTTTCTTAAGAGAAGTTTTCTCCGACGAATTTTCTTAAGAAGATTATTAATGAAATTTTTTGAGGTTTCATTTTCTCCGACGAATGCACTTTTGAATTTTTTTTGAGGTTTTATATTAATTCATTTAAGCTGAAAATTTACCAGGACATTCTCCTATCTATATTCACCCTCTCCACCAAGTGTTGCTACTACTGCCCGCGCACCGTTCTGGACCTGGCCCAACAACGCTCTGCGCTTATGTGTGGCCCAGGCCAGGGGGCTCCTGTTGGTGTACAAAAGTAGGGGCCTTCTGTACCCCTTTACTTGTGCACGGGCAGTAGTAGCAACACCTGTGACCACGCTTGGCGGGGCAGAGGAAGCGAAGATACAAGACTACCCGAGCAGCATTGAAGCCGGAGGCGCGAAGAGCAAAGGGACAAGATGGGTTTCCCTCGGCAAGAACCTTGCCGGGAACGACCTACGCTGCCCCGGCAAGAGTCTTGCCGGGGCAACTTGCTCAACACCATCGAGACCACGACCTTTGAGACTGAGAATTATGATGCCATCGACAATGTCAAGACCAAGGCTCGGGAGCGCCTGCATGGTGGGATGCAGATCTTTGTGATGAACAGAGGCCTGCAGGACTAGACGAGAACGAGAAGATGAAGGACCCCCCGGCAGCCAGGGACACCCACAAGACCCCGGCAAGACCCTCGCTGGGGACATCCGCGGGGTCACAACCAGGGCCGCACTTACCCAGGTTACACTGTCCCATGGCCGATCTGGCGCAGTAGCCAGCCTGCCAACCAGGCACGCACCTATGTGCCAGCGTGTAGCTCCTAGGCCAACCAGGCAAGTACCTGTGTGGTGGCATGCAGATCTTCATGAAGACCCTGCCACTGCACCAGTGCAGCAGCCAGCCAGCATGCCTTGCCATCTTGGACGCACGTCGAAGTGAGGCGAGGCGGCGACAGACGGGACGAGCTTCGTTGATGTCCCCGATAAAGCAAGAGGACACGTCGGCAACGCATTAAATGTGTTTGTCCTACGGTTCCTGGAGATAGAATCATACATTGTAGACACTTTCCACATCCCGTGCGCCGCTGTGGCAGCCCCTTGGACATATAAAAGGAGGTCCGAGGCGTACTAAGGATGGATTCAGACGTTTTGAGCTAGGATGCACCGCAGCTAGTTCAAGAACTCAAGAACACCAAATATACATGAAAGCAGGATTAGGGTATTACGCATCGCTTGCGGCCCGAACCTGGATAAATCCCCCCCCCCCCGCGTTGATCTTCTAAACCCGCTCTTTGGACAGCCCCGCGCCCATTCAACCGTAGTATGGATTCCCTGTGATCCCATAGGTGTCGTTCTTGAACCCCCGACAAATATGAGGTAACCATCTTGCCACATTTTCTTATTATTCTTCAAAACAGCCCTAAGCATAGTAGACAATGTTCTATTGACTACTTCAGTTTGTCCATCAGTTTGGGGTGACAAGTAGTACTAAAAAGCAGTTAAGTCCCCAACTTAGCCCATAAACTTCTCCAAAAGTGGCTAAGAAATTTAGTATCTCTACATTTGCTGATTATGTTGATTGTGATGTGGTACCTATGCAAGCATGTTCCTTATTACTTGGTAGACCATGGCAATTTGATAAAAATTCTATACACCATGGTAGAAACAATCAGTATACTCTTGCTCATAAGGATAAAAATATTACTTTGCTTCCTATGACTCCTGATTCCATTTTAAAAGATGATATTAATAGAGCTAATAAAGCAAAAGGAGAAAAATAAGAGTGAAAATTAGATTGTGGCAAAAGAATTTGAGCAGCAAATGAAGCCTAATAATAAACCATCTAGTGTTGCTTCTGAAATTAAATTGAAAAGTGCATGTTTACTTGCCACCAAAATCTGATATTGATGATCTAGATTTCAGCAAATCTGTTTGCTATGCTTTTGTGTGCAAAGAGGCGTTATTTTCTTTCGAGGATGTACCTTCCTCTTTGCCTCCTGCTGTCACTAACATTTTGCATGAGTTCACCGACATCTTTCCACAAGACGTGCCACTGGGATTACCACCTATTCGAGGGATTGAGCATTAGATTGATTCAATTCCCGATGTTTCGCTGCCTAACCGTGCGCCATACCATACCAATCCAGAGGAGATGAAGGAGATTATGTGTCAAGTACAGATGCTGCTCGACAAAGGTTATATACGTGAATCTCTTAGTCCTTGTGTTGTTCCTATTATACTAGTGACAAAAAAGGATGGTACATCGCGTATGTGTGTTGATTGTAGAGGCATTAATGTCACATGCTTGATGAATTGAGTGGATCTACAATATTCTCCAAAGTTGATTTGTGTAGTTCATACCATCAAATTTGTATGAAATTGGTAGATGAATGGAAAATAGCATTTAAAACTAAGTTTGGATTAAATGAGTGGTTAGTCATGCCTTTTGGGTTAACTAATGCACCTAGTACTTTCATGAGATTAATGAACAAAGTTTTATGTGCTTTCATTGGACGATTTGTGGTTGTCTATTTTGATGATATACTGATTTATAGCAGATCTTTGAGGGAACATTTGGAACATTTATGTGTTGTTTTTATTGCTCTACGTGATGCACGTTTGTTTGGTAAACTTGGGAAGTGCACCTTCTGCATCGACCGAGTATCTTTTCTTGGCTATGTTGTTACTCCATAGGGAATTGAAGTTGATAAAGCCAAGATTGAAGCTATTGAGAGTTGGCCACAGCCAAAATGGTCCGAAACTTTTTGAAAAGATATTCGGTTGTGCACATTCTTAAAAATGGTTACCCGCGCTACTGATAGGCCAAAAACCCTCGCTACTGCTAGGGTTTTCCCTAGTAGTGTGCGAGAAACCTTGGTGCTGGGCCGTAACAGGCCGTCGATGGAGCCACATGCTAGGCCGCAGGCAGACAGGCCTGGGTATCCCTAGTCCCAGAGCCCCGACAAAATTTTTCTTAAGAATGTTCTTCCTAATAAAATTACCTTAAGGAACTTCCTAAAAAAGTGTTTCGTAAGAATATTTTCAAAAGAAACTTCTTTAGAAAATGCGTCGGAAGAAACTTTCCCTAAGATACATCTTAAGAAAGTGCTTTCGAAGAAAATTTCCTTAAGAAACTTCTTTAAAAAGTGGTGCCTCGGTAAATTTCCTTAAGAAACTTTTCTGAAGAAACTTTTCAAGAAAAGGCTTCCTAAGAAAATTTGCTTAAGACATTCTTCGCAAGAAACTTTTCTTAAATGTCTTTTAGAAAATGCGTCGAAAGAAACTTGACTTAAGATGCTTGCTAAGAAAGTGCTTTCCAAGAAAATTTCCTGAAGAATCTTCTTCGAAAGTTCTTCCTAAGAAAATGTCCTTAAGAAACTTCTATAGATAATGCGTCGGAAGTAACTTTTCATAAGGAACTTCTTAAGAATATGCTTCGTGAAATTTTTTACTTAAGAAACATCTTTAGAAAATGCGTCCGAAGAAACTTTTCTTAACAAAGTGCTTCCTAAGAAAAAATCCTATATAATCTTATATAGAAAATGCGACGGAAGAAACTTTTCTATAGAAATTTCTTAAGAAAGTGATTCCTCAGAAAATTTCCTTACGAAACTTCTTAAGAAAGTGCTTCCTGAGAAAATTTCCTTAAGAAACTTCTTTAGAAACTGCATCGGACGAAACTTTTCTTAACAAAGTGCTTCCTAGGAAAATTTCCTTAAGAAACTGCTTCCTAAGAAACTTTTCGTAAGAGACTTCTTAATAAAATGATTCAGAAGAAACTTTTCTTTAGAATTTCTTATGAATGTTCTTCCTAACTAAATTTCCTTAAGAAATTTCGTTACCAAATGATTCCTAAGAAAAATTCCATAATAATGTTCTTAAGAAAATGCGTCGGAGAAAACTTTTCTTAAGAAATTTATTAAAAAAAATTGCTTCCTAAGAAATTTTCTTAAGAACCTTGTTAAGAAAATGTGGCGGAAGAAACTTTTCTTATGAAACTTCCTAAGAAAGTGCTTCCGAGGAAAATTTCCTTAATAAACTTCTTTGGAAAGTGCTTCCTAATAAAATTTCCTTAAGAAAGTGCTTCTGAAGAAAATTTCCTTAAGAAAGTGCTTTTGAAAAAAAATTCCTTAAGAATACTCATCAGAAAGTGCTTCCTAAGAAAATTCTTTAGAAAATGCGTCGAAAGAAACTTTTCCTTAAGAAAGTGCTTCCGAAGAAAATTTCCTTAAGAAACTTTTTTAAAAATTTCCTAAAAAATTTCCTTAAGAAATATCTTTCTAAAATGCGGTGGAAGAAATTTTTCTTAAGAAACTTCTTTAGAAAATGCTTGTGAAGAAACTCTTCTGGAGATACTTGTTAAGAAAGTGCTTCCAAAGAAAATTTCTTTAAAAAAACTTCTTCAAAAAGTGCTTCCTATGAAAATTTCCTTAATAATCTTCTTAAGCAAATGCGTCGGAGAAGACTGCTCTCAAGAAAGTTCTTAAGAATGTGCTTCCTAAGAAAATTTCCTTAAGAACCTTCTTAAGGAAATACGGCGGAATAAACTTTACTTATAAAACTTCTTATGAAAGTGCTTACTTAGAAAATTTTCTTAAGAACCTTCTTTAGAAAATGCATCGGAAGAAATGTTTCCTAAAAATCACATAATAAAGTGCTTCTGATGAAGATTTCATTAAGAAACTTCTTTATGAAATGCGTAAAAACAAACTTTTCTTAAGAAACTTCCCAAGAAAGGGCTTCCTCAGAAAATTTCCTTAAGGAACATCATAAAAAATGTGCTGAAAGAAACATTTCTTAAGAAACTTCTTAGGAAAGTTGTTCCGAAGGAAATTTTCTTAAGAAACTTATTCAAAAAATGCTTCCTAAGAAAATTCCCTTAATAAACTTCTTAAGAAAGTGCTTTCGAAGAAATTTCCTTAAGAAACTTCTTAAGAAAGGGCTTCCTATGAAAATTTCCTCAATAATCTTCTTAAGAAAATGCGTCGGAGAAAACTTCTCTTAAGAAAGTTTCTTAGAATGTGCTTCCTAAGAAAATTTTCTTATGAAACTTCTTAAGAAAGTGCTTCCTTAGAAAATTTTCTAAAGGACCTTCTTTAGAAAATGCATCGGGAGAAACTTTTCTTAGGAAATTTCATAAGAAACTTCTTAAGAAAGTGCTTATGAAGAAAATTTCCTTAAGAAAATTCTTTAGAAAATGTGTCAGAAGAAACATTTCTTAAGAAACATCCCAAGAAAGGCCTTCCTAAGAAAATTCCTTAAGAAACATCATAAGAAAATGCGTCGGAAGAAACTTTTCATAAGAAACTTCTCATACGCTGGAGCACGATCAACCTGACCATGATGGTCTATTTCATGCGAGCAAACAAAGAACAAGCAAGAAACTAAGATTGCAATCTGGATATTGCAAATATAAGAGGAAAGCTTTATTAATGAAGGTGGGGTTCTGTTACGCCTTTGTCTAGTCGTTGAACACAAACAAAGTACACGAAGTTGCAGCTATGGTGAACTTATAATCTAAACAAAACCCAAAGTCTAAACAATGTACTAAGGGCTGTATATATGGAGGAGAGAGGGGGGAATTTCGTGGCCCTTGGAGGAGGGGCTCGAAACCAACCCTAACTCTTGTTTCCCCACACATACGGACTCTAAAAACAGCCTATAATCAAGTATTTTGAAATTACATGGGCCTGGCCCAAAAATAAGGTGACGCGGCACCTAGAATAGCCTTTGGACGAAATTTATGAAGTGTCATCTTGTATATTTCGTCCAAGGCTTCATGCACTCATTATGGTGGCTTCAAAGTCCTGGAATCATCACTTGTAACTCCGTTCTTGTTCCCGTTGCGCACGCCATCATCTCCATGCTTGAACTTGCTCCAAGGTTCATCTTTCTTGTACAAGCTAGGGCCTTCATTTGTAAGAAAAACAAATGTATCCAATTTAGGCAGCATCATATTCCCATGAACATTAGAATCTTTACCAAGAAACGAAAGTACCTGGTAATTTAACTGGTGTCCGCAAGCTCTAGTAATTGTTCCAGTATGTATAGCAGCAGGGGTTGTGGGTGTAACAATGGCATTGATGTCCTCATCATCCTCCCCTTCTTGAAATGAAGTCGTCCTCGACGGAAGCTCATCTTCCTCACCCAAATAAGGCTTCAAAGATGCAATGTTAAAAGTGGGACTAACCCCAAAATCTGCAGGCAGCTCAAGTTTATATGCATTATCATTTATTTTCTCTAACACCTTAAAAGGACCATCAAAACGTGGCATTAGCTTTGATTTGCGCAAATGTAACCAAACAAGATCTCCAGGTGCAAACACAACATGTTTTCTGCCCTTATCTTCAGCAACTTTATATTTAGCATTCATACGCTCAATGTTTTCCTTAGTTAACTCATGGATTTTTAAAATCAATTCAGCACGTTCTTTAGCATCAAAATTAACCTTCTTTGAAGATGGAAGAGGCAACAAATCAATAGGTGCACGAGGTAGGAAACCATACAAAATTTCAAAAGGGCACATCTTAGTAATAGAATGCAATGAACGATTATAAGAAAATTCAATATTGTCGGTGTACAAAAGTAGGGGCCTTCTGTACCCCTTTACTTGTGCACGGGTAGTAGAAGAAACACTTGTGACCATGCTTGGCGGGGCAGAGGAAGCGAAGATACAAGACTACCCGAGCAGCGCTGAAGCTAGAGGCACGAAGAGCAAAGGGACAAGATGGGTTTCCCTCGGCAAGAACCTTGCCGGGAATGACCTACGCTGCCAAGGCAAGAGCCTTGCCGGGGCAACTTGCTCAACACCATCAAGACTACCACCTTTGAGCCTGAGAATTATGACGCCATCGACAATGTCAAGACCAAGGCTCTGGAGCGCCTGCATGGTGGCATGCAGATCTTTGTGATGAACAGAGGCTTGCAAGACTAGACGAGAACTAGAACACGAAGGCCTCCCGGCAAGACCCTTGCCGCGGACGCCCACAAAAACCCAGCAAGATCCTTGCCGGGGCCCCGACAAGACCCTCATCGGGGACATCCGCGGGGTCACAACCAGGGCCACACTTACCCAGGTTTCACTGCCCCATGGACGATCCGGCACAGCAGCCAGCCTGCCAACCAGGCACGCACCTACGTGGCAGCGTGCATCTCCTAGGCCAACCAGGCAAGCACCTGCGTGGTGGCATGTAGATCTTCATGAAGACCCTGCCACCGCAGCACCCAGCTAGCCAGCATGGCACTGCATGCCTCGTCAGCTTGGACGAGCATCGAAGCAAGGAGAGGCGGCGACAGACGGGACGAGCTTCCTTGTTGTCCCCGATAAAGCAAGAGGACACATCGGTGGCACATTAAATGTGTTTGTCCTACGGTTCCTGGAGATAGACTCGTACATTGTAGACACTTTCCACCTCCTGTGTGCCGATGTGGCAGCCCCTTGGACATATAAAAGGAAGCTGAGGCGTACTGAGGAAGGATTCAAACTTTCTGAGCTAGGATGTACCGCAGCTAGTTCAAGAATTCATGAACACCAAATGTACACCAAAGCAGGATTACGGTATTAAGCATCGCTTGCGGCCCGAACCTGGATAAACCCCCCCCCCACACACACACACACGTTGATCTTCTAAACCCGCTCTTTGCACAGCCCCGCGCCCTGTCAACCATAGTAGGGATTCCCTATGATCCCATAGGTGTCGTTCTTGAACCCCGACATCTTTGGCGCGCCAGGTAGGGGGCGCAAGCTGTGAAAACACGGTTTGGAAGTTAGAGCATCGACTTCATCATCACTATGGCCCCCAAGAATAAGGGGATCACAGCTATCGGGTCGTCCGGAGCCGGCCCGTCCGCACCAGCATGGGCGGGTGACGGAGTGGCCACGGACGGCACCGGAGGCGCGGCCCCGAGCATCCACGACACTCTAGCAATCAGAGCCAGGCAAGCGGCGTCGTTCGGGTCCAAGATGACAAGCCACACGCCGCTGGGCCCGGGGCGGGGCTGTGCTGCCCACGGGCGGCGAGGCGACCTCTCCGACGCCCCAGCCGGCGTCCGTGCTGCGACCTTCCTTGGCCGCGCGTGATGAACAACACCGCGACGCCGGCGCCCCCGGGCGCCGCCGTGAGAAGAGCCCTTTGTGTCACCCTTAGGACGCACCAGGTCGGCGTGCGTGCCCGGACGCTGATGGAGGCGGCGTGCGACCACAAGACTGTGATAGAGCTCCTTCTAATGTGGTTAGAAGTCGGAGCGCGTCACGGTCCACGCATCTTTCACCGCCACCCATGCCAGCAGAAGCTTTGGCGCGCGCGCAACTACTCTTCGACTTTCGTCCCGCCGCGGAGAAGCTCGACGAGTGGAAAGCCACCATCCGGAGCCTCATCAGCTTTGCCAACAAAGACGAACCGCGGTTAGCAATACCCTCATGTCGGCGTTCTGTAGAGCCGGTGCACGCCGGAGGTGGGAGGACTCGGGGTGCTGCGACCATGGTGCACTCTCCTCCCCCACGCCAGCAACAGCAGCCGCCGGCTCGTTGGGCCAATGACTGTGACAATGTTTCCACGGCGTCGTCCAACCCATGAACCCACTGCGACCAAAGTCGAGTCCTTCAAGAGCGAGCTCCGGAAGATGCTCGAACCACCATTGAGCAACGACGGGAAGCGCGCCAATAGTCAGATCGGTGTGCGGGGCCTACTATGGACCACCCAGCACCGGGGGGCTCCGGCGACCTACCTTACGAGGTGGGTTGTCCAGCCTTTACCCAAGAGCTGCGGCAGTTCCAGTGGCCCTCCCACCGCACGTCCAAGCCTGATGTTGGGGAAAAGTACAACGGCAAGACTTACCCGTCAGAGTTCCTCAACATCTACACCATCGCGATGCAATTCGTCGGGGCTCGCGATGACAAGGTGCTCGCCAACTACTTTCCGTTGGCGTTTAAACCCAACATCATGTCATGGTTGATGCACCTGCCAGTGGATTCTATCTCTTCTTGGTCGGATCTGTGCCACGAGTTTGTTGGCGCCTTTACCGGAGGCCACCAAGCTCCTGGCCAGGCAAGTGATCTTCATGTCATCCCCAGAAGGACGGCGAGACCCTACGCAAATACATACAAAGGTTCAGCCAGGGACGCCCACAAGACCCCGGCAAGACCCTCGCCGGGGACATTCACGGGGTCACAAGCAGGCCCACACTTACCTAGGTTACACTGCCCTACGGCCGATCCGGCGCAGTAGCCAGTCTGCCAACCAGGCACACACCTACGTGCCAGTGTGTAGCTCCTAGGCCAACCAGGCAAGCACCTGCGTGGTGGCATGCAGATCTTCATGAAGACCCTGCCACTGCACCAACGCAGCAGCCAGCCAGCCAGCCAGCGTGGCGCTGCATGCCTCGTCAGCTTGGACGCACGTCGAAGCGAGGCGAGGCGGCGACAGTCGGGACGAGCTTCGTTGCCGTCCCTGATAAAGCAAGAGGACACATTGACACACGCATTAAATGTGTTTGTCCTACGGTTCCTGGAGATAGACTCGCACATTGTAGACACTTTCCACCTCCTGTGCGCCGCTGTGGCAGCCCGTTGGACATATAAAAGGAGGCCCAAGGCGTACTGAGGATGGATTCAGACTTTTTGAGCTAGGATGCACCGCAGCTAGTTCGAGAACTGAAGAACACCAAATATACACCAAAGCGGGATTAGGGTATTACGCATCGCTTGCGGCCCGAACCTGGATAAATCCCCCCCCCCCCGCGTTGATCTTCTAAACCCGCTCTTTGCACAGCCCCGTGCCCCGTCAACCATAGTAGGGATTCCCTGTGATCCCATAGTTGTCGTTCTTGAACCCCGACAAATATGAGGTAAGCATCTTGCCACATTTTCTTATTATTCTTCAAAACAGCCCTAAGCATAGTAGACAATGTTCTATTGACTACTTCAGTTTGTCCATTAGTTTGGGGTGACAAGTAGTACTAAAAAGCAGTTTATTCCCCAAATTAACTCATAAACTTCTCCAAAAGTGGCTAAGAAATTTAGTATCTCTACATTTGCTGATTATGTTGATTGTGATGTGGTACCTATGCAAGGTTCCTTATTACTTGGTAGACCATGGCAATTTGATAAAAATTCTATACACCATGGTAGAAACAATCAATATACTCTTGTTCATAAGGATAAAAATATTACTTTGCTTCCTATGACTCCTGATTCCATTTTGAAAGATGATATTAATAGAGCTAATAAAGCAAAACAGGAGAAAAATAAGAGTGAAAATCAGATTGTGGCAAAAGAATTTGAGCAGCAAATGAAGCCTAATAATAAACCATCTAGTGTTGCTTCTGAAATTAAATTGAAAAGTGCATGTTTACTTGCCACCAAATCTGATATTGATGATCTAGTTTTCATCAATCTGTTTGTTATGCTTTTGTGTGCAAAGAGGCGTTATTTTATTTCGAGGATGTACCTTCCTCTTTCCCTCCTGCTGTCACTAACATTTTGCATGAGTTCGCTGATGTCTTTCCACAAGACGTGCCAGCCAGATTACCACCTATTCGAGGGATTGAGCATTAGATTGACTTAATTCCCGATGTTTCGCTGCCTAACCGTGTGCCATACCATACCAATCCAGAGGAGACGAAGGAGATTATGTGTCAAGTACAGATGCTACTCGACAAAGGTTATATACGCGAATCTCTTAGTCCTTGTGTTGTTCCTATTATACTAGTGACAAAAAAGGATGGTACGTCGCGTATGTGAGTTGATTGTAGAGGCATTAATATGACATGCTTGATGAATTGAGTAGCTCTACAATATTCTCCAAAGTTGATTTGTGTAGTTGATACCATCAAATTCGTATGAAATTGGTAGATGAATGGAAAATAGCATTTAAAACTAAGTTTGGATTATATGAGTGGTTAGTCATGACTTTTGGGTTAACCAATGCACCTAGTACTTTCATGATATTAATGAACAAAGTTTTACGTGCTTTAATTGGACGATTTGTGGTTGTCTATTTTGATGATATACTGATTTATAACAGATCTTTGGGGGAACTTTTGGAACATTTATGTGTTGTTTTTATTGCTCTACGTGATGCACGTTTGTTTGGTAAACTTGGGAAGTGCACCTTCTACACCGACCGAGTATCTTTTCTTGGCTATGTTGTTACTCCATAGGGAATTGAAGTTGATAAAGCCAAGATTGAAGCTATTGAGAGTTGGCCACAGCCAAAACGTTCTGAAACTTTTTGAAAAGATACTCGGTCGTGCACCGTCTTAAAATTGGTTACCCGCGCTACTGATAGGACAAAAACATGCGCTACTGCTAGGGTTTTCCCTAGTAGTGTGCGAGAAACCTTGGCGCCGGGCCGTAACAGGCCGTCGATGGAGCCACATGATAGGCCGCAAGCAGACGGGCCTGGGTATCCCTAGTCCCAGAGCCTCGACAAAACTTTTCTCAAGAAATTCTTAAGAATGTTCTTCCTAATAAAATTTCATTAAGGAACTTCTTAAAAAAATTGTTTCCTAAGAAAATTTTCAAAAGAAACTTCTCTAGAAAATGCGTAGGAACAAACTTTTCCTAAGAAACATCTTAAGAAAGTGCTTCCCAAGAAAATTTCCTTAAGAAACTTCTTTAAAAAGTGGTCCCTAGGTAAATTTCCTTTAGAAACTTTTCAAGAAAAGGCTTCCTAAGAAAATTTGCTTAAGAAATTCTTCGCAAGAAACTTTTCTTAAATGTGTTTTAGAAAATGCGTCGGAAGAAACTTGAGTTAAGATGCTTGCTAAGAAAGTGCTTCCCAAGAAAATTTCCTGAAGAAACTTCTTCGAAAATGCTTCCTAAGAAAATGTCCTTAAGAAACTTCTATAGATAATGCGTCGGAAGTAACTTTTCATAAGGAACTTCTTAAGAATGTGCTTCGTGAATTTTTTTTACTTAAGAAACATCTTTAGAAAATGCGTCCGAAGAAACTTTTCTTAACAAAGTGCTTCCTAAGAAAAAATCCTATATAATCTTCTATAGAAAATGCGACGGAAGAAACTTTTCTATAGAAAGTTCTTAAGAAAGTGATTCCTCGGAAAATTTCCTTTCGAAACTTCTTAAGAAAGTGCTTCCTGAGAAAATTTCCTTAAGAAACTTCTTTAGAAACTGCGTCGGATGAAACTTTTCTTAACAAAGTGCTTCCTAGGAAAATTTCCTTAAGAAACTGCTTCCTAAGAAAATTTTCGTAAGAGACTTCTTAATAAAATGATTCAGAAGAAACTTTTTCTTTAGAATTTCTTGTGAATGTTCTTCCTAACAAAATTTCCTTAAGAAATTTCTTTAGCAAATGATTCCTAAGAAAAATTCCTTAATAATGTTCTTAAGAAAATGCGTCCGATAAAACTTTTCTTAAGAAATTTATTAAAAAAGTTCTTCCTAAGAAATTTTCTTAAGAACCTTGTTAAGAAAATGCGGCAGAAGAAACTTTTCTTGTGAAACTTCTTAAGAAAGTGCTTCCGAGGAAAATTTTCTTAAGAAACTACTTTGGAAAGTGCTTCCTAAGAAAATTTACTTAAGAAACTTCTTCAGAAAGTGCTTCCGAAGAAAATTTCCTTAAGAAACTGCATAAGCAGAAACTTTTACTGAGAAACTTCTTAAGAAAGTGCTTCAGAAGAAAATTTCCTTAAGATAGTTTTAAATAAAATGTGTTAGAAGAAAATTTTCTTAAGAAACTTCTTAGGAAATTCCTACCTAACAAAATTTCATTAAGAACCTTCGTATGAAAATACGATGGAATAAACTTTTCTTATTAAACTTCTTAAGAAAGTTCTTCCTAAGAAAATTTCCTTAAGAAACTTTTTTCGAAAATGCGTCAGAAAAAACTATTCTTAAGAAACTTCTTAAGAGAAGTTTCTTAGGAAATGTTTCCGTCGACGCATTTTCTAAAGAAGTTGCATATGGAAATTTTCTTAGGAAGCACTTTTTAAAGAAGTTTCCTAAGGAATTTTTTTCGGAAGCATTTTCTTAGGAAGGTTCTAAAGAAAATTTCTTCCGACGCATTTTCTTAAGATTTTTCTTAAGGAGATTTTCTAAGGAAGCCCTTTCTTGAGAAGTTTCATAAGAAAAGTTTCTTCCAACACATTTCCTAAAGAAGCTTCTTAAGCAAATTTTCTTAGCAAGCACTTTTTAAAAAGTTTCTTAGCAAAAGTTTCTTCTGACTCATTTTCTATAGAAGTTTCTTAAGAAAAGTTTCTTCTTAGGCATTTTGTTATAGCACTTTTCTTCGGAAGCAGTTTCTTAAGGAAATTTTCTTAGGAAGCACTTTCTTAAGAAGTTTCTTATGGAAATTTTATTTGGAAGAACTTTCTTAAGAAAAATTTTCTTCTGACGATATTTCTTACGATATTTCTTAAGAAAATTTTCTTAGGAAGCCCTTTCTTGAGAAGTTTCTTAACAAAATTTCTTCTGATGCATTTTCTAAAGAAGTTTCCTAAGGAAATTTTCTTAGGAAGCACCTTTTAAAAAAGTTTCTTAGGAGAATTTTTTAAGAAGGCACCTTCTTACGAAAGTTTCTCCATAAAAAATTTATTAAGACGTTTCTTAATGAAAATTTCCTAGAAACACTACAAAATAAGACACATTCGTGACATTTTGGCCGAAACGATTTTTTTCTGTCATGCTTATGACACTTCTATGATGATAATTGTGACAAAAACATGTATCATCATACATGTGGTGGGCTCCTACTTCTATGAGATAAAATCATGACAGCAAATGGGCTTTTCGTCCCGGGCGGGCCGGAGACGCACCTGCGTGACATTCTTTGGGCTCTCCATGATGGAAAAATCATGGTAGAAGCAAGGGCAAGGAAATTTTAGGGGATTCCCGGTTACGGTGGGTTATCGGGGCGGAGCGATGCAGTGTGGTTGCGCGTTTCTCTCTCGTACTCGCGCGTTGTGCAAGCCGTGTTCGCTATAACTAAACCCGAGCGAGGCGTTTGCTTACTAAACCCGAGAAGCACTTTCTTCGAAAGAACTTTCTTAAGAATTTTCTTAGTAAAAGTTTCTTCTTATGCAGTTTCTTAAGGAAATTTTCTTCGGAAGCACTTTCTTAAAACGTTTCTTAAGGAAATTTTCTTAGGAAGCACTTTTTAAAGAAGTTTCTTATGGAAATTTTCTTAGGACACAGAGAAGACATTCAATAGTTTCAATAGAATGCATATGATTTGGATAGATAGAGTTTGAGGCAGAAAGCATAGAGAGGTTAGGGTCCGATCACATTCACTTAGTTCAAAAGATTCAAACAAGAAGACATAGCTATAAGTGAATGTTGTAGAGGACAGAACGCTAATATATGAATATATCCGAAGAATACCAAATCAATATAATGAAGATAAACATGAAGTCATGTTGAAATTTGAAAACAAACCAAATGTGAAGACATAGCAAATGTAACACCAACAGAAAACACTCCAAACAAAAGTTTGGTGGTGGCGTTACCCACCGTATAGGAAGTATTAGACCCATACACGGCGCACAATTATTGTGGCGCTCCGAAGTCAAATTCCGCGTTAATGTATTCACACTCAGAGTGTAAGTCTTCATTAATTGAAGATATAAGTTACTTCGTGTGTTGCACATCTAAGTCATCAACATGCATAAGTGTTAGGATGTGTGCCTGATCACAGGACATTTGAGGATTCCAAGATATTTAGCTCACACCTCAACTTGCAAAACCTTTTCTCATCCAAGGGCTTTGTGAAGATATCTACTAGTTGCTCTTCAGTGTTGACGTGAATGATATCAATATCTTCCTTCATGACATGATCTCTGAGAAAGTGATGACGGATCTGAATGTGCTTTGTCTTCGAGTGTTGAACTGGGTTGTTGGCAATCTTGATGGCGCTTTCATTGTCGCAGTAGAGTGGCACTTGCTTCAGATGAATGCCATAGTCTTTGAGTGTATGCTTCATCCATAGAAGCTGAGCATAGCGAGATCCAGCAGCAATGTATTCAGATTCAGCAGTGGAGAGAGATACACAGTTCTGCTTCTTTGAAGACCAACACGTAAGTGATCGTCCCAGAAAGTGACATGTGCCTGATGTAGACTTGTGATCCACCTTGTCACCAGCATAATCAACATCCAAGAATCCAACTAGATCAAACTCTGAGCCCTTTGGATACCATAATCCTAATGTTGGGGTGTAAGCCAAATATCGAAGAATTCGCTTCACAGCTAAGTGATGCAATTCCTTTGATGCCGCTTGGAATCGGGCACACATGCAAACACTAAGCATGATATCTGGCCTAGATGCACATAAATAAAGCAAAGAACCAATCATGGAGCGGTATACCTTTTGATCGAACTCTTTACCATTGGTGTCAGGACCCAGATGACTTTTGGTTGGCATTGGCGTCGTATAACCTTTGCAGTCTTGCATTCCAAACTTCTGCATGCAATCTTTGAGGTATTTATCTTGAGATATGAAGATGTCATTGCGTTGCTGCCGTATTTGAAGACCAAGGAAGAACTTTAGCTCACCCACATGGACATCTGATATTGCTCTTGCATCATGTGTCCAAACTCATCACTGTATTTTTTATTAGTGCAGCCGAAGATAATGTCATCCACATATATTTGGCACGCAAACAGTTCACCATCATATGTCTTCGTGAAGAGTGTGCGATCCAGGGAACCAGGTTTGAAGCCTTTGCTCTTCAGGAAGTCTTTGAGTGTGTCATACCAAGCACGAGGGGTTTGTTTGAGGCCATACAGTGCCTTGTTGAGCTTGCAAACCATGTCAGGATGTTTTGGATCTTCAAAACCAGGCGGTTGTGCAACATACACTTCTTCAATCTTTCCATTGAGAAAGGCACTCTTCACATCCATTTGATACAGAAGGATGTTATGATGATTTGCATAGGCTAGCAGTATGCGAGTAGCTTCAAGCCTAGCCACAGGAGCAAATGTTTCATCGAAGTCAATTCCTTCAACTTGAGTGTATCCTTGAGCAACGAGACTAGCCTTGCTTCTGACAACTTGAGCATGCTCATCTTGCTTGTTGCGATATATCCATTTAGTGCCTATGATATTGTGTTTACGAGGATCAGGACGCTTGACTAGTTCCCATACATTATTCAGCTCGAACTGTTGAAGCTCTTCTTATATAGCTTGAATCCATTCAGGTTCCATGAAGGCTTCATCAACTTTCTTGGGTTCAGATATTGAGACAAATGCAAAGTGCCACGGAAATTTGCTAGCTGTGTTGCCCTTGAAAGAGTGAGTGGACCAGGTGCATTGATGCTATCAATTATCTTCTCAATCTGTACATCATTTGCAACACGAGGATGAACTGGACGAAGATTTTGTCTTGCTGATCATTGTCATCATTTGAAGGATTATCTTTAGGCTGAGCATTGTCTTCAGGTTGATTAGGTACAGAAATGATAAGTTCCTCTTCAGGTTGTACTTCAGACGATATGATTTCTCCAGTTCCCATAAGTTTGATGGATTCACTGGGTGGAATTTCATCTAGCATTTGGCAGGTGCTCTCTTTGCGAGCCGTTAGTCTCATCGAACCGCACATCCACAGTTTCAACCACTTTATAGTGAAAGAGGTTGAAGACTCTGTAGGAGTGCGAATCCTTTCTGTAACCAAGCATAAAACCTTCATGTGCTTTCGGTGTAAATTTTGAAGTGTGATGTGGATCCTTGATCTAGCACCTAGCACCAAATACTCTGAAGTAACTGATATTTGGCTTCTTACCAGTGAGGAGTTCATAGGATATTTTCTTCAGAAGCTTGTGAAGATAAACACGGTTGATGACATGGCATGCAGTATCAATAGCTTTAGGCCAGAACTTTCTTGGTGTCTTGTATTCATCGAGCATCGTCCGAGCCATCTCAATGAGTGTTCTGTTCTTGCGTTCCATGATGCCATTCTGCTACGGCGTGTACGGAGCAGAGAACTCATGAGTGATGCCCAATGTATCAAGATATGTGTAGAGGCCGGTGTTCTTGAATTCAGTGCCATTGTCACTTCTAATGTGCTTGATCTTGACGCCATAGTTGTTCATGGCTCGATTGGCGAAGCGTCTGAAGACATCCTGCACTTCAGTCTTGTAGAGGATTATGTGTACCCATGTATATCTTGAATAATCATCAACAATGACGAAGCCATAGAGACAAGCAGTAAAGAGTAGATTAGTGAGTAGGGCCGAAGAGGTCCATGTGTAGCAATTCGAAGGGTTGAGTCGTTGTCATGATTGTCTTTGAGGGATGTTTGGCCCTCGTCATCTTTCCAGCTTCGCAGGCACCACATAAGTGATCCTTCTTGAACTTGACGTCGTCGATGCCTATGACGTGCTTCTTCTTTGCGAGAGTATGCAAGTTCCTCATGCCAGCATGCCCTAGCCTCCGATGCCAGAGCCAGCACTCTGAAGCTTTTGCAAGAAGACATACGGCAATCTGTGGTCCTGCTGAGAAATCTACCATGTACAAATCATCTTTGTGATACCCTTCAAAGACTAGAGACTTGTCAGATTCCATTAGAATAAGGCAATGATATTTTCCAAATATCACAATCATGTTCAAGTCACAAAGCATTGAGACAGACATTAAGTTGAAACCAAGGGATTCAACAGGCATCACTTTATCCATGTGTTGATCCTTTGAGATTGCAACTCTACCTAGACCCAATACCTTGATTTTACCAGTGTCGGCAAATGTGATGTGACTCTTCTCAGATTGACATAAGGTTGAGTCCATGAGAAGACTTTGATCACCAGTGATTTGATTAGTGCATCCACTACCAATGATCCATTCTGAAGCAGTTGGTGTCATACCCTACAGAACAGTTAGGGGGATAGGCTTCATGAAGAGTATTGTGAAGCATAAGTATTTGACGAGCAAGTGAATTATGAAAGCTCAGACCCAGGTTAGGACTGATAGGATGCATGTTAAGCGACTCAAAATGAAATACATAATAAGATCATTTGGGAATTTTATCTTATGCTCCACAAGATGTTTTAGGTCCCCAGCAATAGCATTAGACGCCTTTGATTTCTGGATGGAGACCATTCCCTGCAAAAGAGAGTTAGGTTTTCTTAGCCACCCACATCTTCAGGGGTGGCTTCGAAGCAATGAGTCTAAGTGCAGCATCTGAGAATTTTGGCTTTGGAGCCCTAGCAAATAGTCTTGCAGGTGGTGAATAATACTCATAAGAATAAGCAGAGTGGTTCTAGGTCTTATGAACATGGCGGTTTGATGAAACACACTCATATTCATAGGCTTGAGTATGGTTTCCCTGCAAAACATTTGTGTTAGTGCGACTCAGGTGAGTCCTCTGTCTGTATGAAGCCTTTGGACCATATGAAGCCTGTGGTCTGGGGTTTGTCTTCTTCCCTTCTAGTGTCATGAAGACATTCACAAGAAGATTCTCCAAACACCTTTTGGGCACCCAGACTTTCTTCATGGGTGGCCCATTCCTGCAGTTAGTACCAATATACCTGGCAAACACTTCACCATTCTGATTCTTAAACAGTTTATAGTATGCATCAAAGGATTCATCAATGACAATAGGGTTAGCACAAGTGAAGCCAGATAGGGTGGATGGATCCACTGAAGGTTCCGTTGCAACAACCCATGTGGTTTTAGGGTACTGCTCAGGCTTCCAGTAAGAGCCATCAGCATTCATTTTCCTTTTGAACCCACCACCCTCTTTCCTAGGGTTTCGGTTCAGAATATGCCTTTTGAGGACATCACATAGTGTCTGATGCCCTTTGAGACTTTTGTACATCCCTGTTTCAAGAAATGTCTTCAACCTAGCATTTTCATCAGCAATAGCAGTGGCATCCTCAGCAGAGGGGTTAGTTACCACATCAACAGTTGAAGATATTGCAACAGTAGTACTAGTAGTAGTAGTAGTAGTAGTAGTAGTAGTAGTAGTAGTAGTAGTAGTAGTAGTAGTAGAACATTCAGCAATAGAAGTAGCGTTATCACGCTCAAGGCATTTTAATTTGAAGATCTTTCCTGAGCGGGGCTGATCTGTTGAGCGCGAAGTGACTCATTTTCCTTTTGAAGATCTTCATGAATTGCTCTCAATTTCTCAAGTTCTTGCTTACTTTAAAGATAATCATAGGAAAGCTTTTCATGAGTTGTTGAGAGCGTTTCATGACAACTTTCAAGTTCCTCATAATTAACATGAAGATTTTTTATGTCTTCAATTAAGGACTGAGATCGAGTCATTTCCACGTCCAACAGTTCATCGCTTTTGTCTAACAGTTTTTGAATATGTTCCATAGCTTTCTGTTGTTCAGTTGCAATTTTAGCAAGTGTTTTGTAGCTGGGTTTTGAATCACAATCAGAGTCATCTTCACTGGATGTTTGATAGTGAGCATTGCGTGAGTTTACCTTGGCACCACGTGCCATGAAGCAATAGGTGGGAGCGGAGTCGTCCTTGTCATCAGCGTGGGTGATGGAACCATTGTCTTCACTGTTGAAGATGGACTTGGCAACGTAGGCTGTAGCCAGACTTGCGACGCCAGAGTCGGACTCCGCCTCCGCCTCCTCAGAGGCAGACTCCTCCTCTGAATCCATTTCCTTGCCAACAAACGCACGAGCCTTGCTAGATGAGCTCTTCTTGTGTGATAAAGACTTTGAGGAAGACTTGGAAGAAGACTTTGAGTATTTCTTCTTCTTCTTGTCGTCAGAATCATATTCCTTGCTCTTCTTCTTCTTGTTGTTCTCATTGTCCCACTGCGGACACTCAGAGATGTAGTGACCAGGTTTCTTGCACTTGTGGCATGTTCTCTTCTTGTAGTCATTAGTAGAAGCTTCATCATTCCTTGAGCTGGATCGTGAAGACTTTCTGAAGCCTTTCTTCCTAGTGAACTTCTGGAACTTCTTCACTAGCATAGCAAGCTCCTTTCCAATATCTTCAGGATCATCAGAACTGCAGTCAGATTCTTCCTCAGAGGAGGAAACAGTTTTTGCCTTCAAGGCGCGAGTTTGGCCATAGTTGGGACCATAGATATCTCTTTTCTTAGAAAGCTGAAACTCATGTGTGTTGAGTCTTTCAAGTATGCCTGACAGATCGAGTGTCTTGAAGTCAGGATGTTCTTGAATCATCAGGGCTAGCGTGTCAAAACGAGCTGTCAAGTGATCTTAGGAGCGTCTTGACGATTTCATGCATGGTGATCTCAGTAGCGCCGAGAGCTTGAAGCTCATTTGTGATGTTAGTGAGGCGATCAAACATGAGCTGAACATTCTCATTGTTGTTTCTCTTGAAGCGGTTGAAGAGGTTGCGAAGGACACTAATCCTTTGATCTCTCTGGGTTGAGACACCTTCGTTGACCTTGGAGAGCCAGTCCCAGACTAGCTTTGATGTTTCCAGAGCACTCACACGGCCATACTGTCCTTTGGTCAGATGACCGTAGATGATGTTCTTGGCAGTAGAATCCAGTTGAACGAACTTATTTACATCAGCAGGGGTGACACCTTCACCAGTCTTGGGAACGCCATTCTTGACGACAAACCAGAGGTCGACATCAATGGCTTCAAGATGCATACGCATCTTATTCTTCCAGTAGGGATATTTAGTTCCATCGAAGACGGGGCACGCAGTGGAGACTTTGATTATCCCTGCAGTCGACATAGCTAAAACTCCAGGTGGTTAAACCGAATCACACAGAACAAGGGAGTACCTTGCTCTGATACCAATTGAAAGTGCTAGTTATCGACTAGAGGGGGGTGAATAGGTGATTTTTATGAAAGTCTTCAAAACATGGGAGTTTTGAAGACAAACGATAGAAATGAACCTATAAACATGCAGCGGAAGGTAGACTACACTAGGCAAGCCATAGTCAAGTATTCAATGAAGTGAAAGCACGAAGACTAATAGCAGCTAGGAGGTACGGATCAGGATGGAAGATAGTATGAAACCAATCAGAACAAACATTCACACAGTGAAGACTAATAGATAATGTAAATAGGCAATGACTTCACAAGGACCAACTGTAAATAAAGAGATGGGAAGGATAGAACCAGTTGCTTGTTGAAGAAAGTGATTTGTTGGACCAGCTCCAGTTGTTGTGACAATTGTACGTCTGGTTAGGGAGGCTGAGATTTAACTCAGAAGACCGTGTCTTCACCTTATTCCCCTTGAGGTAAGGACACCCAGTCCTCGCCCAATCACTCAGGTAAGTCTTCAAGGTAGACTTCCAAACCTTCACAGACTTCGTTCACTGGCGATCCACAATGACTCTTGGATGCTCAGAACGTGACGCCTAACTGGCTGGAGGATTCACAGTCCTCAAGTGTAACAAGTCTTCAGATCACACAGACAGGAAGACTTCAGTGATTCCTAACACTCTTTGGCTCTGGGTGTTTAGGGCTTTATCCTCGCAAGGATTTCTTTCTCTCAAAGGCTTCGGAGGTGGGTTGCTCTCAAACAACAAAAGTCCTGCACTAACTCTGAGCAGCCACCAATTTATGGTGTAGGGGGTGGGCTATTTATAGCCACTAGGCAACCCGACCTGATTTGTCCGAAATGACCCTGGGTCACTAAGGAACTAACACGTGTTCCAACGTTCAGATTTCAAACACATGCGGCAACTTTACTTGGGCTACAAGTAAAGCTGACTTATCCAGCTCTAGATAAGTTTTGCTCTCATTGTCTTCACTCGAAGACATGGGATTTTGTTTAAGCATCACTTCAGTCACTCTGACTTTGTTCACTGGGACCCCACTTAATAGTACGGTGGTTCCTATGTCTCAACAAAGAAGAAAAGGAAACAAGGAAACAACTAAGTCTTCGCGCTCCATAGTCTTCACGCGATGTCTTCTCTTGTCATAGTCTTCAATGTGAATATCTTCACATACCACCTTTGTCTTCAATGTCTTCATACATTTTTAGGGGTCATCTCCGGTAGGTAAATCGAATCAATGAGGGACCACTACCTATGTTATCCTACAATTCTCACAAAAACATTAGTCCCTCAACCAGGTTTGTCGTCAATACTCCAAAACCAACTAGGGGTGGCACTAGATACACTTACAACATTTTCTTAAGAAGATTAGTAAGAACAATTTCTTAGGAATCATTTGGTAAAGAAGTTTCTTAAGATAACTATCGTCCGACACATTTGCTAAAGAACTTCGTTAAGAAAATTTTGTTTGGAAGAAACATTCATAAGAAGTTTCTTAAGAAAAGTTTCTTCTGACTCGTTTTCTTAAGAAGTCTCTTACGGAAATATTCTTAGGAAGCAGTTTCTTAAGGAAATTTTCCTAGGACGCACTTTCTTAAGAAAAGTTTTAGCCGACGCAATTTCGAAAGAAGTTTCTTAAGGAAAGTTCTCCTAAAGAAAATTTCCTTAAGAAACTTCTTCTGAAGAAAAATTTCCTTAAGAAACTTCATAAAAAAGTGCTTCCTAAATTTCCTTAATAAACTTCTTAAGAAAGTGCTTCCAAATAAAATTTCCTTAAGAAACTTTTTAAGAAAATGCGTCAGAAGAAACTTTTCGTAAAATACTTCTTAAGAAAATCCTTCCTAACAAAACTTACTTAAGGATCTCCTTATGAAAATGCCGCGGAATAAACTTTCTTATGAATCTTCATCAGAAAGTGCTTCCTAAGAAAATTCTTTATAAAATGCGTCGAAAGAAACTTTTCCTTAAGAAAGTGCTTCCGAAGAAAATTTCCTTAAGAAACTTTTTTAAAAAGTTCCTAATAAAATTTCCTTAAGAAATGTCTTTCTAAAATGCGATGGAAGAAACTTTTCTTAAGAAACTTCTTTAGAAAATGTGTGTGAAGAAACTATTCTTGAGATACTTGTTAAGAAAGTGCTTCCAAAGAAAATTTCTTTAAAAAAACTTCTTCAAAAATTGCTTCCTATGAAAATTTCCTTAATAATCTTCTTAAGCAAATGCGTGGGAGAAGACTTCTCTCAAGAAAGTTCTTAAGAATGTGCTTCCTAAGAAAATTTCCTTAAGAACCTTCTTAAGGAAATACAGCGGAATAAACTTTTCTTATAAAACTTCTTAAGAAAGTGCTTACTTAGAAAATTTTCTTTAGAACCTTCTTTAGAAAATGCATCGGAAGAAATTTTTCCTAAGAAACTACATAATAAAGTGCTTCCGAAGAAGATTTCATTAAGAAACTTCTTTATGAAATGCGTAAAAAGAAACATTTCTTAAGAAACTTCCCAAGAAAGGGCTTCCTCAGAAAATTTCCTTAAGAAACATCATAAGAAAATGTGCTGGAAGAAACTTTTCTTAAGAAAGTTGTTCCGAAGAAAATTTTCTTAAGAAACTTCTTCAAAAAATGCTTCCTAAGAAAATTCCCTTAATAAACTTCTTAAGAAAGTGCTTCCGAAGAAATTTCCTTAAGAAACTTCTTAAGAAAGGACTTCCTATGAAAGTTTCCTGAATGGGCTTTTCATTTCGGGCGCGCCGGAGACGCACCTGCATGACTATGTTCTATTGACTACTTCATTTTGTCCATCAGTTTGGGGTGAAAAGTGGTACTAAAAAGTTGTTTAGTCCCCAACTTAGCCCATAAACTTCTCCAAAAGTGGCTAAGAAATTTAGTATCTCTACATTTGCTGATTATGTTGATTGTGATGTGGTACCTATGCAAGCATGTTCCTTATTACTAGGTAGACCATGGCAATTTGATAAAAATTCTATACACCATGGTAGAAACAATCAGTATACTCTTGTTCATAAGGATAAAAATATTACTTTGCTTCCTATGACTCCTGATTCCATTTTGAAGATGATATTAATAGAGCTAATAAAGCAAAACAGGAGAAAAATAAGAGTGAAAATCAGATTGTGGCAAAAGAATTTGAGCAACAAATGAAGGCTAATAATAAACCATCTAGTGTTGCTTCTGAAATTAAATTGATAAGTGCATGTTTACTTGCCACCAAATCTGATATTGATGATCTAGATTTCAGCAAATCTGTTTGCTATGCTTTTGTGTGCAAAGAGGCATTATTTTCTTTCGAGGACGTACCTTCCTCTTTGCCTCCTGCTGTCACTAACATTTTGCATGAGTTCGATGACGTCTTTCCACAAGACGTGCCATCGGGATTACCACCTATTCGAGGGATTGAGCATTAGATTGACTTAATTCCCGATGTTTCACTGCCTAACCGTGCGCCATACCATACCAATCCAGAGGAGACGAAGGAGATTATGCGTCAAGTACAGATGCCGCTCGACAAAGGTTATATACGCGAATCTCTTAGTCCTTGTGCTGTTCCTATTATACTAGTGACAAAAAGGATGGTACGTCGTGTATATGTGTTGATTGTAGAGGCATTAATATGACATGCTTGATAAATTGAGTGACTCTGCAATATTCTCCAAAGTTGATTTGTGTAGTTGATACCATCAAATTCGTACGAAATTGGTAGATGAATGGAAAATAGCATTTAAAACTAAGTTTGGATTATATGAGTGGTTAGTCATGCCTTTTGGGTTAACTAATGCACCTAGTACTTTCATGAGATTAATGAACAAAGTTTTACGTGCTTTAATTGGACGATTTGTGGTTGTCTATTTTGATGATATACTGATTTATAGCATATCTTTGGGGGAACTTTTGGAACATTTATGTGTTGTTTTTATTGCTCTACGTGATGCACGTTTGTTTGGTAAACTTGGGAAGTGCACCTTCTACACCGACCGAGTATCTTTTCTTGGCTATGTTGTTACTCCATAGGGAATTGAAGTTGATAAAGCCAAGATTGAAGCTATTGAGAGTTGGCCACAGCCAAAACGTTCTGAAACTTTTTGAAAAGATACTCGGTCGTGCACCGTCTTAAAATTGGTTACCCGCGCTACTGATAGGCCAAAAACATGCGCTACTGCTAGGGTTTTCCCTAGTAGTGTGCGAGAAACCTTGGCGCTGGGCCGTAACAGGCCGTCGATGGAGCCACATGATAGGCCGCAGGCAGACGGGCCTGGGTATCCCTAGTCCCAGAGCCCAGAAAAAACTTTTCTTAAGAAACTTCTTCAGAATGTTCTTCCTAATAAAATTTCCTTAAGGAACTTTTTAAAAAAGTGTTTCCTAGGAAAATTTTCTAAAGAAACTTCTTTAGGAAATGCGTAGGAAGAAACTTTTCCTAAGAAACATCTTAAGAAAGTGCTTCCGAAGAGAATTTCCTTCAGAAAATTCTTTAAAAAGTGGTGCCTAGGTAAATTTCCTTAAGAAACTTTTGTGAAGAAACTTTTCAAGAAAAGGCTTCCTAAGAAAATTTCCTTCAGAAATTCATTGCAAGAAACTTTTCTTGAATGTCTTTTAGAAAATGCGTCGGAAAAAACATGAGTTAAGATGCTTGCTAAGAAAGTGCTTCCCAAGAAAATTTCCTGAAGAAACTTCTTCGAAAGTGCTTCCTAAGAAAATGTCCTTAAGAAACTTCTATAGATAATGCGTCGGAAGTAACTTTTCATAAGGAACTTCTTAAGAATGTGCATCGAGAGAAACTTTTCTTAGGAAACTTCATAAGAAACTTCTTAAGAAAGTGCTTATGAAGAAAATTTCCTTAAGAAACTTCTTTAGAAAATGTGTCAGAAGAAACATTTCTTAAGAAAAATCTCAAGAAAGGCCTTCCTAAGAAAATTCCTTAAGAAACATCGTAAGAAAATGCGTCGGAAGAAACTTTTCATAAGAAACTTCTCATATGCCGGAGCACGATCAACCTGACCATGATGGTCTATTTCCTGCGAGCAAACGAAGAACAAGCAAGAAACTGAGATTGCAATTTGGATATTACGAATATAAGAGGAAAGCTTTATTAATGAAGGTGGGGTTCTGTTACGCCTTTGTCTGGTCGCTGAACACAAACGAAGTACGCGAAGTTGCAGCTATGGTGAACTTATAATCTAAACAAAACCCAAAGTCTAAACGATGTACTAAGGGTTGTATATGTGGAGGAGAGAGGGGGGGGAATTTTGTGGCCCTTGGAGGAGGGGTCCGAAACCAACCCTAACTCTTGTTTCCCCACACATACGGACTCTAAAAACAGCCTATAATCAAGTATTTCGAAATTACATGGGCATGGCCCAAAAATAAGGTGACGCGGCACCTAGAATAGACTTTGGACGAAATTTATGAAGTGTCATCTTGTATATTTCGTCCAAGGCTTCATGCATTCATTATGGTGGCTTCAAAGTCCTAGAATCATCACTTGTAACTCTGTTCTTGTTCCCGTTGTGCACGCCATCATCTCCATGCATGAACTTGCTCCAAGGTTCATCTTTCCTATCCAAGCTAGGGCCTTCATTTGTAAGCAAAACAAATGTATCCACTTTAGGCAGCATCATATTCTCATGAACATTAGGATCTTTACCAAGAAACGAAAGTACCTGGTAATTTAATTGGTGTCCGCAAGCTCTAGTAATTGGTCCAGTATGTATAGCAGCAGGGGCTGTGGGTGTAAAAATGGCATTGATGTCCTCATCATCCTCCCCTTCTTGAAATGAAGTCGTCCTCGACGGAAGCTCATCTTCCTCACCCAAATAAGGCTTCAAAGATGCAATGTTAAAAGTGGGATTAACCCCAAAATCTGGAGGCAGCTCAAGTTTATATGCACTATCATTTATTTTCTCTAACACCTTAAAAGCACCATCAACACGTGGCTTTAGCTTTGATTTGCGCAAATGAGGAAATCTATCCTTATGAAAATGTAACCAAACAAGATCTCTAGGTGCAAACACAACATGTTTTCTTCCCTTATCTCCAGCCACTTTATATTTAGCATTCATACGCTCAATGTTTTCCTTAATTAACTCATGCATTTTTAAAATCAATTCAGCATGTTCTTTAGCATCAAAATTAACCTTATCTGAAGATGGAAGAGGCAACAAATCAATAGGTGCACGAGGTAGGAAACCGTACAAAATTTCAAAAGGGCACATCTTAGTAATAGAATGCAATGAACGGTTATAAGAAAATTCAATATTGTCGGTGTACAAAAGTAGGGGCCTTCTGTACCCCTTTACTTGTGCACGGGCAGTAGTAGAAACACTTGTGACCACGCTTGGCGGGGAGAGGAAGCGAAGATACAAGACTACCCGAGCAGCGCTGAAGCCAGAGGCGCGAAGAGCAAAGGGACAAGATGGATTTCCCTCGGCAAGAACCTTGCCGGGAACGACCTACGCTGCCAAGGCAAGAGCCTTGCCGGGCCAACTTGTTCAACACTATCAAGACCGCCACCTTTGAGCCTGAGAATTATGACACCATCGACAATGTCACGACCAAGGCTCTGGAGCTCCTGGATGGTGGCATGCATATCTTTGTGATGAACAGAGGCCTACAAGACTAGACGAGAACTAGAACACGAAGGCCCCCCCGGCAAGACCCTTGGCAAGGATGCCCACAAGACCCCAGCAAGATCCTTGTCGGGGCCCCGTCAAGACCCTCACCGAGGACATCCGCGGGGTCACAACCAGGCCCGCACCTACCCAGTTTTCACTGCCCCATGGTCGATCCGGCACAGCAGCCTGCCTGCCAACCAGGCACGCACCTACATGGCAGCGTGCATCTCCTAGTCCAACCAGGCAAGCACCTGCGTGGTGGCATGTAGATCTTCGTGAAGACCCTGCCACCGCACCAGCGCAGCAGCCAGCCAGCCAGCGTGGCACTGCATGCCTCGTCAGCTTAGACGAGCGTCGAAGCGAGGCAAGGCAGCGACAAACGGGACGAGCTTCCTTGTCGTCCCCGATAAAGCAAGAGGACACATCGGTGGCACATTAAATGTGTTTGTCCTATGGTTCCTGGAGATAGACTCATACATTGTAGACACTTTCCACCTCCTGTGTGCCGATGTGGCAGCCCCTTGGACATATAAAAGGAGGCCGAGGCGTACTGAGGAAGGATTCAGAATTTTTGAGCTAGGATGTACAGTAGCTAGTTCAAGAACTCAAGAACACCAAATGTACACCAAAGTAGGATTAGGGTATTACTCATCGCTTGCGGCCCGAGCCTAGATAAAATCCCCCCCCCACGTTGATCTTCTAAACCCGCTTGTGGGAGTCCTGGATTAGGGGGTCTCCGGACAGCCGGACTATATCCATTGGCCGGATTGTTAGACTATGAAGATACAAGATTGAAGACTTCGTCTCGTGTCCGAATGGGACTCTACTTGGTGTGGAAGGCAAGCTAGGCAATACGGATATGTGTATCTCCTCTTTTGTAACCAACTTGTGTAACCGTAACCTCTCTGGTGTCTATATAAACTGGAGGATTTTAGTCCGTGGGACAACATATAATCATACCATAGGCTAGCTTCTAGGGTTTAGCCTCTCTGATCTCGTGGTAGATCTACTCTTGTACTACCCATATCATCAATATTAATCAAGTAGGACGTAGGGTTTTACCTCCATCAAGAGGGCCTGAACCTAGGTAAAACATTGTGTCCCCTGCCTCTTGTTACCATCCGCCTTAGACGCACAGTTCGGGACCCCCTACTCGAGATCCGCCGGTTTTGACACCGACATTGGTGCTTTCATTGAGAGTTCCTCTATGTCGTCGCCATTAGGTTTGATGGCTCCTACTAACATCGATAGCGATGCAGTCCAGGGTGAGACTTTTCTCCCCGGACAGACCTTCGTGTACGGCGGCTTTGCACCATGGGCCAATTCGCTTGGCCATCTGGAGCAGATTGAAAGTTACGCCCCTGGCCACCAGGTCAGGTTTGGAAGCTTAAACTACACGGCCGATATCCGTGGAGACTTGATCTTCGACGGATTCGAGCCTCTGCCTTGTGCGTCACGTGGTCACGATGAGTACGATTTAGCTCTACCATCGGATAGTGTTCAGGAGATCGCACAGGCAGCCGCTCCGACCCTCAATTCGGAGCCAGTTGTGCCGTCCATGGACGGGTGGAGGGACCCCGCCACGAAGGCCTTACCCTCAGCGGCGATCGAGCCAAACATCGACCTTACCTTGCACGAGAGTCGTGTTGTTAAACTGCCGGATCCTTCTTCGGCCACGGACTCCGAACCGCCTGCGCCCGTTCCTATTGAATCCGATTGGGCGCCGATCATGGAGTTTACCTCCGTGGATATTTTTCAGCACTCGCCCTTTGGCGACATACTGAACTCATTAAGGTCTCTCTCCTTGTCAGGAGGACCCTGGCCGAACGATGTCCAGCAGGACTGGGATGCGGACGACGAAGAAATTCGAGGCCCACCCACCACCCACTTAGTAGACACTGTCGATGACTTAACCGACATGCTCGACTTCGACTCCGAAGACATCGATGGTATGG